>NW_010121986.1:0-231 GCF_000699245.1 Pterocles gutturalis
CCACAGCCCCCCAATAGCACCATAGATCCCCTATAGCACCCATAGATCCTCTACAGCACCCATAGACCCCCTATAGCACCATAGATCCCCTATAGCACCCATAGATACCCTATAGCACCCATAGACCCTCTACAGCACCCATAGACCCCCTATAGCACCATAGACCCCCTATAGTACCATAGATCCCCTATAGCACCCATACATCCTCTACAGCACCCATAGACCCCCTAT
>NW_010121987.1:0-536 GCF_000699245.1 Pterocles gutturalis
GTCAGCCCGGAGGGGCCTCATCCGGAGGGGATGTCCGTCCCCTGCGGGGAGAACCCCTCTCCTTGCACATGTCCTGCCCCGAGGTGAGCCCACCCAGCACAGCCCAAGGCCAGGGGGCTCTGTCCCACTCATCCCAGGCTGCTGCCTGCTGATGTCCTCAGGGAAGAGAGGGAGAAAAGCCCTCAGTAAATGGACCTTTCTAGCCTAAAGCATTCCTTCCCCCACCAGCAGCAATGACATGTTTTCACGGTGCCTGAAATGAGCAGTTGTCAAGACACAAGGAAATACACCGTGCTGTACCTTCTTATAGTTCGGTTTAAGCAACCATTTGGCTAAAGACTTTCCTGCTATCAGCACTGGCTGCTGCCTACAGCCACAGCTGGAAGCACAGACACCCATCGCACACGAGCGGGCTCCTTTCTCATCTCTCCATACCTCACCGCCCTCTCCGAGCTGAGCCTAGGGGCTGCAGAGGGTCCCCAGGCTGGCTGGCTTTGCTTATTCTCTGGTGGGGGTATCTTCACCCCGCCCGCAGC
>NW_010121987.1:567-16978 GCF_000699245.1 Pterocles gutturalis
AGACGTGCCAAGGAGCAGCCTGCAAGGTGGGGGTCGGTGGGGCTTCAGGGCTGCCTGCTTGCTGCACAGACATGGGCTTGTACGCTTTGCTCCTAGGGAAAGGGGGGTTTCAGGCACCGATGAAGTTCTGCAGCTGCCTCAGTCTGGAAGGATTGTGAGCTTTATAATCTCCCAGACAACTGTTAGGGGGAGAATCTAAAAGAAATATTGTATAAAAGCAATACATTGGTTTAAGAAATACAGTTGCACATTTGGTCGCATGCCTTGTAACTCACCTAGGACATGAGAACTCCAAGGCAGCAGAGAATGGGGCCCGTACATCTTGTCCTGTGCCTTAGATTAAATAACTCCATTTCCTTTTAAGAACTTTTTATATCCCAGTGAATAACTTGATTTTCACAAATA
The DNA here is from genome assembly GCF_000699245.1 of Pterocles gutturalis. NCBI lineage: Eukaryota > Metazoa > Chordata > Aves > Pterocliformes > Pteroclidae > Pterocles > Pterocles gutturalis. Next base: position 973 of record NW_010121987.1, read on the forward strand.
AAATTAATACTATAGGGTGAAAGTAGGCAAACAATCGAAAAGCTCAGAGGGGTTTTTCCAGTTGTAAACATGCAGAATCCATATGGTCATTAGATACATCTGTGGGTGAAGCACTGATTTGTTTATGCAAGCCTGATGCTTGTGATACTCTTAAAATGGGACTATTCTGTCCAATATGTGTATACTGTAATCCCCTTTTACCTACCCTCCGCATGTGTGTTTCCTGTTTTCAACATGCATTCTCAATGTGTAAACTGTGGTGAAGGCTATGTTATAAACCAGGGTACTACAGAGCATTTCAGATATTTTCAGAGCATTGCAAGCACGGTGCAAGCATACGCAAATCATCACTTACAGATGTGCACAATGCCTGTACTAATCTCTGCGTGTTTTTTCGATTGTTTGTGGCATCTAATTCAAAGAAAAGACAATAATGGATATTATGAAAAAGTACCAATTGTTCCCTGGCAAACACATCCCTAGAATGTCCAGACAAACCTTACAGATGAAACCTTGAACTTCTTAATAAAACCAGGGCCTTTTAAAGTTAAAATATTGAAGATTCCTGAAGTACAAAGAAATCAAGGGAAAACTTACCACAGTAAGGCATTTGAAAATTCTTAAAGACACCGGCCAAGGGTGAACACTACTCTGCACCTCTACTGGGTATGATCCAAAAAATCACTTATGTGCATACTTAAGTTCATCACTACCCAGGGCAGTACCTAAGCAGGTGCTTCAAGTTCTTTATGTGCCAAAGTCACCTGCGGAGTGTGTGTTTTAGCACTGGTTTAAAAGATGCCCTCAATCAGGGCCATTATTTTCACAATGCCTCATGAAATTATTAATGAATAAAAGCTTATAAAAAATCCAGGAGCAGTTACCATTCTAGGCAAGATTTTTGCATCGTGCCTGCTTTCATGTCCTTTTCCATGAGTTAGGTTGCTGGCACTCAGTCATCTGTTATGACCACCTCATTTCTGCCTTAAACGCTGGTGTTCCCCCCAGCTTCTCCTGCTGCCACCCCGTAGCACCACCGTGTGCACCATCCTGTTTGGTGAAAGGACAGTTGCTCCAACACGGAACTTGAGGATGTGATGCTGATACACCTTGGAGACTTTCTGGAGCAGAACAGTTTGGATCTAGCTCGTGGCATAGTAAAAAGAGCCCTTTTTCTCCATGAACTCTGCACAGCCACTGCGGAGAAAGACCAGGACAAGACCACTCTGGAGTATAGACAGGCTGCACGGTAGAAGCAATAGCTGAGAATGGGAATGGATCAGTTCAGGAATGTATCTGACTGGGGCAGGGACCAGTCAGAGGACTTTCTGGTAAATAATATTTCTCTAGCTTGCCTCACCTCGCTTTTCCTCCCATTCGTGCCCCCTCCCCCCGGTTCCCTTCAAGCTGAGCCCTTCAGATGACAACATTCACACCCAGTGTGTCATGACAGACAGCCTCTGGTCTCCGGGTATCACGAGCCAGCAAAAGACAGAAAGCGTGTAAAATCAGGACGACTCTCATTTGAGAATCAGCAGCGGATTTCCACCTTCTTTGCTCACGGACCCCTGTTTTTTATTCCTGTGGGGATACAGGTCCCTGCTCAGAGGACTGGCATTCCAATTGCTCTCCTTAGTCCCCATTCACAGACCCCTCAGAAGTACATGAGGGACCTGCACGGGCTGGTAAATGGTAGGATGAAAACTAGTGAATGGATGTTTCCCCTGTTTGCCCATACTAGATGGCATGGTCCATCTCATAAAGAATATCAACGATGATTGCAGATCTGCCCTGTTTGCATTAACTGTTTCATTTATTTGACCTGCTCACCCACGATAGGCTGCTGAAAATCACTATTTGGCTATGCTAGTCTTTCAAATGCCCCTTTGGGAACTGTTTCCAAGAAAAATACCAACCCCATTCATTTCAACAACAGAACCCATTTTAGCACCCGCGAAGTGCTGAAAACCAAGGACATTTCACAGCGGCAGAAACAGAGCTGCCTCAAGGCCTCTTATTTTCAGCTTTTCAAATCAGTGGAGAGAGAAAAGAGATACTGTCAGCCACACTACAAACTTTCAAGTGTAATATATATTCCCCTTTTCCACTTAATTTGTCCTGATGATTACTGGTTGCTCAAATGGAACCAGCACCTTCAAATTTCACTGTTGTCATGCATTTGCCTGTCTCTGAACTGCTGGATGGGCCCCACCTGCGTAGGCGAAGCACTGTCCTGTTTCGGGAGGCTGTGTGTGTGTGGAGGGGAGCAGCAGAGACTCTGGGACAAGGCATGCTTTGGAATGACAGCCTTCCTGGCTGCGATGGAAGCAAGGATCCACGGTGCCTCCAAGCCTAGGGGCTTTCAGGGAGCCTGTGGAGATTTGTGAGTAAGCCTCCATCATTAATAGGCATGCTCAGGACAGAGAAATCAAGGCTCACTATAGTAAGTGAAAAAACATTTTCTGAATCCAAGAAAGGCCCCATGAGAAGACTCATGAAGCCACCTGAAAGGGTTCTTCAACAAAATGTATCTTGTGCTTGAACTCTTTGTGAAACCTGAAAATAGAGAAGTCTCCATGACTTTGGCCAGAGGGCTCTCCCTGGTGTGGCATGGTAAGAATTTCAGTTGGGAAGAAGTGTCAAGTAAATATAATCTAGTGTGTTTATTTCAGCGGGAGCTGGTATGAGAGTCAGTCTGTGGCCACAGCAGCACTGCTGACACTCCTGAGATCTGAAAAGGAGACCATGGATAAAGGTCATTATCTAAGGTTAAGCAGGGTTAACCTTGACCTTTCTCCAAGCTCCAAGCAGACAGCTCTTGAGCAAATACAAAGCCACAGTTATTAAAGAACTCTTAAACAACTACAATAACAAAATAGATTGAAGTGGAGCCAAAACTGCAGATCTGTTTTATCCAAAGCATAATATTTATAGACGTCAGATACTGAAGGGCAGAAGAACTGGTTTTAAGGACCATCCCTGTACCTAGACAGTGGAGACACACTTGAAAGCATTCTGTCTTCTGAACCACAGTGAGACATGAATTTAAGCTCTTCAGAAAGAGCATTTTCATTCCTAGAGCTTGGTAATTCCTATGCACTTGGTGAAGAAGAATATAAGAAACACTCCACTTTCTGCTAGAGTTACAGGTGGAGCCTGAAATGCTACAAGGCTGTGCAAAGCATCACTTAAGTCTGATCTAGTTCAGCATTAGTCTAATGTTATCTTTTCCCCCCTCAATGGTTTCAAGAAGATATATAAAACCAGACCAGAGCTGATGTTTACTTTTACAGCTAATGGTTCCTCAAATCTACAAGAACTTCTAAGGAGTAGATAAAAGCAGCTGCAAAAGTGATCTAGAAATAAACATCCAGAAGAAAACATAGCTGCAATCAAAGTTCCAGCTGTTCTCGTCTTAATTCTTATCAGTATCCTTTTTAATCAGGCACATTTTGAAGTCAAAGGCTTATTTCCAACAGCTTTTGTCCATACATACATATATATATGAAGTCCCTTGAAATATTACAGAAGTTCTGTTTCACATCAAAATAGTGTACATTGTCACCAAAATTATTAATTTTCTTTTCCTCATCCCCCATGTTCTCTCTGGGCCCCTCTTTTGCATCTGGCATGTGTACTGATACTCAAGATGACAAATACTGATAACTGCGAAGCTGCAATGCTGCATACTTCCATACGGCAAAGCTTAGCCAAAGTTAGTCATTGATTTATGCCCCCTATTCTGCTCAACAGTGCAAGGGGTTTTTTTCTAATTCCATACCTTTAATCCTTGCCACCTTCAGCCTAGTGTGTGTCAAATTTCCATCTTATTGTTGCAGCTGTGGTTTCTTAAAACTAAAGTGAAGGCAGTGACACATTCTTAAGTTTATTCACACATTTAAATGCTCAGTTGTTCAAAACCGCCTGAACTCATTAAAATGTGACTGTGTGGGGTTTTTTTTATTTTTGCCATATTAAATGGTTCACACAGAGGCTTTAAAAAACAAATGAGGGATGTTGAGATGACTGTTTTTATTCATTCCAAATCTGTAGAAAGTGTGGTAACTTAGGCAGAGATAGAAAGCCCCAGGTTTTCTTTAGCAAAGAGACTATTTGCAAAATACACAAGGCAGAAAAAGCTCCTGCACACATAAAAGCCTCTCCACAGGTGTACAGATGAAAGGAAACAAACTCCGCACTCTCTAGTACCATGTTATTCAGAATGACTTTGTGCCCCATGGTAGGAGACAGCCCACAAAGCAGATCGATTTCAGAAGAATCTGTATGTTTACAGAAATGGGCTGCAAAAGTTTTTTATTACAATCTTCACTGGTTTAAGAGAATACTCAGCTTCCCTATGCTCTCCCATGGAAAACGGCCCAAAGGCAAGTTGCTGTAAATATTCCTCCAAGAGCTCACAAGCGAGCCCTCCATGTTACCATCCCAACTCCTTCGCCAGCTGTCTGTGAAGGATTACTCTTCCTGCAGGTGAGCTGGTGAAAAGGACCATACCTTTGCTTCAGCCATTTCAGTGCAAAGTCCAGTGCAGTAATTCAAACCCACTTTTATCATCTTTGAAGGCTAAGAGGTTAGTGTTTTCCACCAGAGCAGCTGAGACATGTCCCATTCCAGGAAAAGGCCAAGAAAATAGCTGAGAGCAGTAACAACTTAAACCGCTGCAAAAAATCTGCCAGAGGACATCTGTCAAAGCCCAAAGAGTTCCAGTTATGTATGATTTCATTTGATCCCAGAGGCTAAATAATGTACAGGAAAGATTTAATAATGTTATGCAGATTATGTGTGGAAATGTAAAAGGAACCAAATACAATGCCACTTTGAAAAATCTTTATATGCTCATAGCACTATTATTGCTACACAGTCAGAAAACACAGCTTGAGCAATAGACTATGATAATAAAATTAAAAATTGGAAATCCTAGAATATTTACTCAGGTGAGAGTATTTGATTAAAAAAAAGATGACTTAATATTTTCCCTCTGCCAGGAAATTATCAGCGGACAGAGCCCCATTTCTGTTTTCACCCCATCACTTCTATTGCCATGTGAAACCCTGATAGTGAAAATGTGGTAACCAAGGATCACTGCTCACAACATTTCCAAATGCCAGTGCAAAGGAGACTTCAGCTATTAAAACATGAACAAAAATGAATGGCCCTCAGCTCTATGTGCTTGTACGTTTGAGTTATGGCATCTGACTGAAGTAGAATTGTTGAACTACAGGTATGGCCCCTTTTGCCAAGCCGCTTCCAGAAACAGTAATTACTGGCAGAGAGGGAGAAGAGACAGCTGGAAGGGTGATGTGAACAAGCCACCACAGGATCTGCCAAATGGTATCTGTCAAATCTTCTGGTAGCATAATGCTCCAGCGCCATGTGACACTATTTAAATACTGGCAAAGGAGGGATTATTAAACAGGATTCTTAGCCAGCATGGACATGGGCTTCACCATTAAAAAAATAACTGAAGAAGCAAATGGATCCTATCTGGTAATACCTGAAAACTTTTGTGCAGACACGGACAAAGGAAGCAAGTGTAATGTTTCCTAGATTTCTTAAGGCTGGCACTTGTGGTGGTCTTTCTTTGCCTGGTGCTTTTATCTCCCTGGGGATAGCTGTTGTAGTTTTAGCAGCTGAAAACTTATGCTCACCATTTTTTCTTTCAGTGGAAGGATCTAAGACTTTTCCTTGCAAGGTTGGATCTTTATCTGCAGGGAGTTCCAGCAGGTTTCTTAGGTTTCTCATTTCCTCTTGCTATTTCTGCTCTCATCTGTTTTGCAAATGGCCACCATAATGTTAAGCTTATCTAATGGCCAGGCCTCCAGCTGGAAGAATGCCAGAAGCATTCTGAGAATCAGTCATCTGAAAGCATTCAGAGGAGATGGCCATCACCTTCTCCCTGAACCTCAAACATAAAACTTCCCTGATAAGCACATAAGCCAATGCCACGAAAAGCAAGAAGTTAGTCTTAAATTCAGATTTCACTTTAACCAGCTTCCTTGGGTGACACTCAGGCACTCTGCTGAATCAATCTCACCTTACAAATAATAAACTCTTTTTTTCAGTGTTTGGAAAAGATACTGGTTGTACATACACACAGTAAACAGCAAATGTCCCCGTGATGGCTTCACTGTGAACACAGGTTTCATTGTACAGTTGGTTCTCCTCATTTTCTTACTTGAGATTCTTTTCTCCCTCACTGGTAGGGTGTAGTCCAGCTCCATCTGCTCCTGAGTTTTGACATCAGGCATGCTCATGGCAGTTCCTACCGTCAGTGAGACTTAGGGGCTTTGCCACAATTCCCGCTGAGAAAAGTGACAAGGGCAGAATTATTTTATTTTTCTTGGTAAGGAGAAGTCCGCAAAAAAGCAAGATTTGTTGCAGGTCTCTATGTGCAGGCATACACAGAGGACAAAAATGTCACGAATGTTGCTATTGACCTCAGTGAATTTTGGATTTTATTCAAGAGGAGGAATTCAGTAGGAGTACTGGGTCTCCAATTTAGAAACTTGAGAATAAGCCTAAAAACCTGCCCAAGGTCTGCATGAGACACTCTGAGGACACAACATGTAGCAATAAAGACTGATGTAAGAGCTAACAAGCTTAACCTTGCAAAACAAAAAACAGACGTTTGTTGTCATAAAATTTATTTAGTTAAGACCCGAGAAGGAAGGGCTGAGAACAACTCCTATACATCCCATAGAAGAACCAACTCTGTATGTATGGGGTCTGTGTGGAGAAATCATCCCTCATTTGGACTTCTGTTTCCACAAAGTGAAGGAGTTCTGACCTTGCTGGAGACAGAAAAAAACAGGTCCAAAGGAGGAAACTGCAGTATGAAGACACCTACACAACAAGAGACTATCCTTTGGAGGAACCTTACTTTGGAAAGAGGGTTGACAAGAGGAAGAGAAAGATCTGCTGGCCGCTGCAATGTCTGTCCGAAGGGCTGGTTCAACCAGCACCAAGAGAGAGACCTACTGAGAGCCTGCGGGGAAAACAGTGTTCCCCAGCTTCCAGGGATCTCGCTGCCTCAGCACTGTGGGATCTGCTGCTGACCACGGTGGGAAGGCTGCTGAGTCAGCTGCTGAGCATCAGTCCAACGCTTTGCAGTGCAATACACCAGAGGACACAGGAAGCAGAATGGCAGGGATGCATGACGAAACTAGAGAACGTATCATAGTATGCAAGGTAAACGCCCTTCTGGAAAAGAAAAAAAAAAAATCATACACTTAATACTGTTTTATTAAACTACATAGTGTCGCTTAGCATATAGCATATTTATTTTGAGGAAATATGAACATATTTAGGAGGAAGCTATATTTAAGTGACATCAGTAAAAAATTAAGCTTAAAACACTAGCTATATAGGTATAAACCATCACAGCTGTAGGGGTGTCAACTGGTGACTTATATGGGCTGTGGCTCTGCCTTGGCACAGTCATTTGTTGATTACACAAACCTTCTTCAGGCTGATGAATTCAAAGAACAGCAATGAGGCTCCCTCCAGCTTCTAACTTGCACAAGAAGGTCCTGTGCTAGCTTTCCTGTCCTAGGACTAAGACAAACAAACAAAAAACCAAATTTCTGGCATTGCATTTCTGCTGAGTATTATTTAAAAATTAGACTGCAAGAGTTTATTATCATAGTCACACCACCTTAGAACAGACTTCCTAGAAGTAAAGCAAGTTTGAGGAAAACCTCTCAAACAATCCCCCTTACTGTAAGACACCTGTTCTCCTTAAAACACTTTTTTTAGTGGAAGTCACCCCAGCTGAATTAAATTTGTTTCCCTTGGGCCTGCATTTTCTTTAGCCAGCACAACAGCTGCACCATGTGGAGATGAGCCACAAGAAGTGTAACAACACATGTTTGTGATTGCTGTATCAGCTTTGGCAGATTTAAGTGCAGAGGTCTTTAGCTGCCTTCTATTAGAGAGCCAGCTTTACAATATATACAACATCTTGCAAAGTAGTAGCAATAATACATCTAGTTTTATGTATTTCTTGTACATGCTGGTACAGTAAAACCAGAAAGGAATTGACTATTACTTATAGCTACAAATATTGTATTAAGCACAAACAGTGTCTTTTTGCATGTAAAAGTAGGAACAGAACAGGAGGATGGGTTAACTACAATCAAATCCCCTGGGACCCCTGTGCTAGCTGTTATCCAGTCCTGCAGAGACACTCAGCCATTCAGAATGTGCAGTAATTCTGTTATTTCAAAACTGCAGTAAATTTAATCTCTCCAAGAAATTGCTGAATTCCTGGAAAATAATGCATAATCTTGGTTCAGTGTGCTTTTTTTTTTTTTTTTTCCCCCTCATTTTAAGAACAGATGCCAAAAACTGGTCTTGTGGAGCCTAATTCAACGTGCTTTAGAAGGCAGTTTTAAAGTCTGCCTTTGAAGCATTTAATTAAGAGCTGTTGAGTATCCCACACCCTCCAAAATGAGGTACTTGTTTTTGAAAGACCATCTTGAAAGGTCAAGATAAATGCCAATAACACAGCACTTGTGCTTATAATGTGTTGTTCCTGCTACTTCATGTGTAACTAGTGCTGTGTATATTTGTGGGTATTCTAACACAGTTGTGTGACTTTAATCTTCCTGTACATTTTCTCACTTGAAATTGCTATACCATTGCATAATATTTTTATTTTATAGATCGATATTGTAATGCATTCTACATTAATACTCAATGCATATTATACAACACTGCGCAAGTGTCCCTGTGACTCTGAAGAGCAAATTTTCCCACTGTCTAAAATTTCAGATGCTTAGTATCTATTCCACGATAAGGAGACCACTTCTACACTGTTCATCTTCTCTGACTGCATCTTTTCTGATCAAATGAACCTATGACATATTACGAAGAGGTTATGTCAAATAAATGGTAGTGTCTAATGTGATCTGCCTCCAATTTTGACCTTTCCTCCATCCTCCTGGGAGATGAACTGGGCTGAGGATGGAAACACCAGTCAAGCAAAACTCTGCATTTATATATTCACACTCCCATGAGTAAATTAGAGAGGACACTCCTTTGAGAACTGATCCCCAGAGCAGTATATTTGAAAGAAAGACTCTGTTGATGTTAACAGAGTTTGGATCAGGTCCTAGAGACATTCTGCCTAGTTTGAACTGCATAGAGCAGGGATTTACTATCTATTAATCTTCCTGAAGGAGAGATGCAGTATATATTAAAACACATAGCTTGGCTTTTTTTCTGCTGTTTCAGATTTTCATTGTTTTACCTAGTATTCAAATTAGCACATTCATTTTAAAATTAGCTTTAAGGAATTTAAACTGCGTATTGCTAATCCGGTAAGAGCAGCTTAATACCAGCAGTGTAACAAATTAGATCATGGAACTGCAGAAGAGCTCAAGGATGAAGCAATAAAAGTTGTGTACTGGCCAGTTCAAGGTTACACAAAAACATTAAGCTCTCTCTTGTTTAGAAGACATTGAAATGTGATATATGAACACAAAAGAAGTAATGTCTTTAAATCTTAAAACGATTAGCAGTTTTATTCTGGAGGGATCTATGGGAGGAGATGGACTCCACCCTGAGGAAGATAAAAGACCTCAGTTTTCTCAACTGGAAGGAGTGATTCATTTTAGGTGGAAGTGGTATGCATGTGATATTCCTCATGTGGTAAATTAACTGTTTCCATTAAGGAAGCTCCTAGCATATGGAATTGCTCTATTTTCCTTTGCTCTGCAGAGAAAACCATGCCATCAGAACATTTTAGTTTTGCTAAACCCAGCTTGGGTAAAAATGGGCAGTGGTGATGGCTGTTGATAAACTCTTCTTTGCTATTGAAGAAATCCATTAATCTTTCGCTGGTTTTCTCCTTGCAACTAAGAAAATTTACTTTTAGTGAAGGAATAGTGGAACAAGCTTAGGTCTCAAATTTAATGGGGTTCATAAGCTCTCGAGATAGTAACTTGCTTTATGTTTTGCTGTGTTTTTATAGCCTGACCTATGTACACTCAGTCACTTCAAAGTTTTGTTTTCAGCAGAAAGTTCCCTTGCTCAGTAGTGACAGCAGTTTAAGTATTCATCCTGGGTAGCAGTGAGGATGCCATAAAACTCTCCCCTATTGAACCAAACCAAACTTGATTAGTGGAGGCCCAAATCAGTCCATTGTATAAAGCCAGTTCCATGAAACTTTATTATTTGCTGCTTTGTTGTTTCTTTAGTACATGAGCTGCTGTGTGGAAGGCTTCCCGCTGCTTTTAAGAGCAGAATGGGAATGTAAGTGCAAATCTTAATCTTTTTCGTGTTTTGAATATATTTCTACTTTCCACGAGATCTTATCTTGTAATCAGACCCATTACTTCACAGTCAGTCATGAAATGGCTGTTATGCCACTGAACTTTTTTTCTGAAGTTTTAAGACTAGAATTGTATTTAGGTCTTTTTTTTTTTTTTTTTTTTTTTTAAGTGTGACTGTACATGTTACATGAGTAGCTTGTTTGGACTTGAATTATGATCTTCTGGCATGTTTTGATTGGGAAAGGTTGGAAAAAAGTAGGAAACAGAAATTTTGTGGTTTCTGTATTTTAAAGCATTTAGAATGAGTGATTCTTCCACATACAAAACACTTGCTCTGTTATAGCTATGAAGCGAGCTGAAGATGTGCCTCAGAAATAAATAGGAAGGGTTTTATTAAAAAATAAAAGTCCTATAACTGAATAAGCTGTAAGAGTTTCACGGCATTGCTTTTGTAGTGCTCAGTATTCATGATGTGCTTTCCAGTCACATTGGGTTCTCCTTATTTGTCATTTGTTATTCTGTACCTGTGCTTCCCACCTTTTTATACTTCTCTTCGAGCACTCCTGTGACAGGCCCACAAGGGCAAGGAAACTTCCCTTCTTTAAAGCTGAAAGAATGGGTCTTGTTAGCCTCTTGATAGCATTGACCCTAAAAATTAAAAAAAAATCCTAATCTTCCCTAAACACTTCTGTCATGCACTCCTCAAACTAAAGCTAGGAGCTAGGAGCTAAAGGAAGATGGGAGAAAAATACAGCCTTGACGGTGGTGGAAGCCTTGGGCATAAAGCTGTATGTATTCAGGCAGCTGAAGTGTGTTTTGTGTAGTTCTTGCTTCATCAAGTAACGATGATTCAGTCATTCTTTAGTTATTGATACTAGTTTCCATTCCTAATGCAGGCACTAAGCCTTGCCTGTTAAATGTTATTTATTTATTCTCCAGGGTGTGAGCACACCTCTTCAGACTGGAGAACAGATGGTTGCCCCCAGAAAGAAGGAGAATATTTTTGTGTAGAAGGGAATCCAGAGTAACCCTGAGTATTACCACAACAACAGCAATTGTTTAACAAACCAAAATGAGTTTTTTTTTTTTCAAGTCAATGGTAATCCGTAGATCCCACGAGCATAATCAATGCAGCTGTAGCACAGACTAGAATCTCTTCTGTGGTGAACTGTAAATAGCAACTCTGTATCCATGGTTTATTTTTACCATAGTGTGCTATAATAGGAAAAATAGCAAATGTAAGTCTATATATAGCCTGTTACTAGGACTGTGAGCTAAATGGTTAGTCAACAGAAAAATCCTATCCTAATCAACAAATGTCTTTAGGTCTAGTAATAATATTTTGGATACCAAAATTATATATACTAGGTAGCGAGAGGAATTGCAGCAGTGGAGCTGACGTTTTATTATTGCAGGTTTTTACTGCTCTTTTTAATGTCAAGTAGGAATTTTATGAATCTCGCTGATTTTAATAGAGTGGATATGGATGGCAGAATCTGTACCTATATTTTCCACATTTTTCTTTTGCTGGACCATCAAAAAGTCAATTTGCTTTTATGTGCCATTAATTAACCATTAAGTTGTGAATAGTTCAGGAAAATAAATTAAAAACTATTTTCATTATTTCTAAACTTGATGAAAAACTCACTTTAAAAAAATCTAAATTTTAGTCCAAACTTGAGAATATGCTGTTCTTTTATGTTTTATTTATAGCTATTTTATGACTGATAGGGTTAGAAAGTATATAACAAATTCTTAGATAAGCCTTCAAGGTTACTTCACATTAGACATGATAGGTAGGAAAAAAATAAAGGCAGAAGTCAGTTTTTCTTATCTTCTGTATAAACAGGCTGGTATTTCATTCAAGGCCTTTTCCTTAACTTTCAGCATACCAGATCGCTATCAAGCAGTCACAGGGAGAGACATGCAAACATGTTGTTGTTGACTATTTGTCTACTGAATTTATTAATTGGTTTCTAAGGAAATCAGGCTCCTGTGTTCATTCTGTCTTTGTGTCTGCCTGATGTTCTTTGCCTTTCTTGCCTTCACAATCATTTGTGACTTAGCTGGACAATATTAATCATGTTGGATGAAAAGCTGGAGGTCTGTAAAGATAGTAAGTTCCCATTGTTACAAAACTCATCGGTGATGGGTAGAGGAGGGACTGCCATGTTTGTGGGGCTGTCCACCCCACAGCTAGGTCACAGTAAGGGAAATTCTGTCCTTAGCTGCTGGGTTTGGGACCACTCTGCAGACTGACCTGCAGCCCCCTCCTGAGAGCTAAACACCAGATCGTGACGCAGACACAGGATACTCGTAACTCTGCGGGGTAATGCTGGGGTGGGCCCAAAGCACGACACGATACCAGTGATGTGGAGGGGTTGGACGGAGCACAGAGCAGCAGGCACGCTTGGGGTCTATGTGGGCAGTAAGGATACTGCAGGTTTTGGCATGCTGAGGGGGTGACTGGGGCTACTGTGGAATGAATGATAGAGGGGACACCGAGGGAGAGAGCACTGAGGACCCTGCGAAAGAACTGGGTGGCTACCATGGTGAAAGGGTAGAAGGCACACAGGGAAAGGAGCAAGGCTGTGAAAAGCACCACTGACATGATGAAGGACTAGGGGTGTTTTGTTTGGGGAGCGTAAAGTGCTTGTGACATAAATCTGTTGGGAAACATGTACTACTAATTCTGCTGTCTTCTAGTAGCAGTGTGTATTAGTTACAATGCATCTTGTTCAAATGAGCCTGATCTAATACCTTCTGAAGCAAATGCTGGTTTTATTTGCTACAAAAGGAGCTAGATAAGGTCTCTACCATAACATACATTATTTATTTATGTGATGTTTAATGAATGACTTTGAAGTATGTATTTGGAATTTAAATCTTACCATTAGTAATACCTGTTAGAAATTCAGACATGATCTTCTCAAGTAATTTTTATCCTTCTCAGGTTTATTATGAATTATGTGCAACTGAGGCAGGGTTGATACCTTGGAACTTTTTGGTTCATAATTTAGGGGCTTGGGGACTGCCTTAGTTTGTGATTATACAGCACCTTACACTTGTCCACACCATCATGATTCCTGATTCCATTGCAGTATAAGTAATTATTTTATCTGTTTGCAAAACTACATTTTAATATAAAAGAATTACAGTAGTCAAAAACTAAGTATTGTTTTTATCCAGCCTTTGGTCTAAGGAATCGTATTTGATGTTGATGCCATTCTGCAGAGAAGGGAGTCCTAATGCCTGCTAATAAATTGGTGAAGTGTATGAAATACTTGAGAAGCAAAAGAGTAATTCAGTTATTCTTCTCCTGTATTTTTAAGATTGGGCTACACTACCCCTTTTCGTACACAGCTGCCTTCTTAGCAGTGTTATATAGTTCCACTGTTGAAAGAACTCATGGGAATACTCATGTAGATTGTCTGCAACTTCTTCATCTCCATGTTGTCTAGACACCAGCAATCTCATAGTATATTCATGCCTCCAGAACATCTAAACTTCCCTTGACTGGAAAGCCTGAATGAGGCAGTAGAACAGAGTGAGTCTGTTTTCCCTTTCAAAGTTCTGTCTTTGCTGGTGGCTAGGTACAGTATTGTAACGAATACCAAATCAGTGTTATATTTCACAACACGGTTCCCAAATTCATGTTGCAGGAGAGGGGTAAGATGGTGCTATTTATTCCGGTGTCATTGACTAAAAATACTATTTGAAATTATAAAAGACAAAGAAAGTGATCTTGAAAAATACTATGGTATATATGTTATCTTCTTAGTGGTATCTTATTTTCATCATAAATGCACTTAGAAAGCATTGTGGCAGTTGAATAAGGCACAACTAAAACTTCTGTGAGAAAGGCATGTCCATATTTTTTTGCACCATCTGCCTCACTAGGTTATAAAGCCAGGTTACCTAACTTCTTCTGTTTTGGGCATCTTGGGGTTTTTCACACTCTTCTTTCTTCAGTGGCACAGATGGAGGACACTCCTGCCCTTTTCTTCATCAATTATCAGGTAGTCAGGGTATTTTCTGGTAGCGAGGATTGTAGTATTAAACCATTTTGAATGAAGAGAGCTAATATCTAAATCTGCTATTCTTGGACAAATTCTCTTTAGACTTGTTCTTGCCAACTGTTGTTAAAGGGGGAGGGAAGAGTGGCAGATAAGGCTGTTCAGCCTAACTTTTTCCAGAGAAAGAAATATATGTGTGAAAGGGAGAGGGAGCACTTCTTGGCTCCCCTTCTTTATCTTGCTGTTACAACCATAATATAGTACTTGTATTTTTTCTAGGATGCCTTTTCCTTGCTTGAATGTACAGTTTATCATAGCTTTGGCTTGAGAGGGGGAGCTGGAAAAAGCCTGCTTCCTCTGGAATAACCTGAACAAAACATTGCCTTAAAGATTTGTGTTAAAGGATGTGGAGACAGGCGCTGCATTCCAGGAGTATCACAGCCAAATAGGGATGTCAGGCTACCCTTTAGGCAACATTGGTGAAATGTAAATAATAATTGGTCAGTGGGTACAGCCAAATACAGTGTAAAACAAAGTTGGGCACTAGCCACATGGTATCTTCTACCTGCTTGATCGCTCTTGTCCTAGAACTGGGAGACAGGAAGTCTTGTGGGGTTCCTTCCCACCACTTTCTAATGCATTCATGCCGCAGTGCATCTGAGACATCCACTGGCTCCTCCTGGGTGGTTGTTTTTTTTGGCATCTCCTACAAACAGTTGTCTATGGTATGGACACAGCTGGCAGTACTGCTGGTGAGCCACCCTGGCTTGTGGGATGATTGATTTCTGCGTTGAAGGGTTCTACGTTAATCTGTTGTGCAGAGGAAGACGTTCTATTGCAGTGTTTCCATGACTCAGAAAAACAAAGAAACCCAAAAGGTCATATGGTGGTGTGTGATTTGTTTTATGGGTTCACTCAATATTGCCATTGTGCATTTAGCCTGACCACAGTGAGTCAACTGGATTGGATTGACTCAGGCAAAGTGGAGGGCTTGCACAACAGCAGGACTTCAGACATTCAGAATTCCCTTAGTAATGCACATCAAAGAGATGAAGTTAGGTGCGGAGCACAGATTTTTTTTAGAGGGGAGTGCTGTTATACTTGAACATCTAAAATCAATTTAAAGTGGAACTTGGGCACCTCAATATTTTTACGGATCTTGGCTTAGTGTTTTACTACCTTGAACTTCCATTAGTTAGGCAAATAAACCTACTTTCAGGAAAGGATACAAAATTGGCTTGAACATTTAAGCTTTTCTTGTATTGACTGGGTGTAATCTACCTGGATGCTTTGTCAGTTAGCATCTTAAATTGCCACACAAACAGGAGAAAGTCAGAAATCCTAAGGCGGAGAAATTGCAGACAACTGGCACAAGGTACTCAGTGGCCTAAAATCTTCTGCTTGAATAATTACGTGACAGCTTCCTATGGCTTTGGAGGGTAACTTGTATGCTTTGGCATTAAAAAATCCAGTGCCAAGTGCCAGCGTTTTTCGCCTCAAAGCCGCGCTGTGTCACCCGAGCCAGCTTTGGAGAGCAGCTCCCCAGTGCTGCCATGACTAACTTCACACTTCCTCTCTGCTCTCCTCTGGAGCCAGTTCCCCCCTGAAGATATTTCAAGGAGGGGACGGACGCAGCTCAGCCCTAAGCAGGGCTGTCCCTTGGCGGGTGCAGACATGAAAGGCGCAGGCTGCCCGGCA
>NW_010121988.1:0-249 GCF_000699245.1 Pterocles gutturalis
CCCACTGTCCCCCAGTGTCCCCCAGTGTCCCCATGTCCCCCCACTGTCCCCCAGGGTCCCCATGTCCCCACCCAGGAAGGGGAGTGTAGGGCTCTTGGGGGGACAGGGGGTGTCCCCATGTCCCCAGAGCGTCCCCATGATGTCCCCAGGGTGTCCCCAGGGTGTCCCCAAGGTGTCCCCGTGTCCCCACCCAGGAAGGCGGAGGGGGACACGGTGCCGTTGCTCCGCGACACCATGATGCTGATGGGG
>NW_010121988.1:804-1026 GCF_000699245.1 Pterocles gutturalis
CCTGGGGGGTGTCCCCATGTCCCCCCGATGTCCCCAGGGTGTCCCCATGTCCCCAGGGTGTCCCCAGGGTGTCCCCAGGGTGTCCCCGTGTCCCCACCCAGGAAGGCGGAGGGGGACACGGTGCCGTTGCTCCGCGACACCATGACGCTGATCCCCGTCTCCACGAAGGGCACGGAGAAGTCGATGATCTCGGAGCGCTCCTCGTTAATGGTTAACGAGCCG
>NW_010121989.1:0-872 GCF_000699245.1 Pterocles gutturalis
GTATTCGATCTTCAGGGTGCAGCAGCCGGAGTAAATGTCGGCGCCGTTGAGGGAAGCCTTGGCGCGCTGGGCGCTCTGCACCGAGTCGAACGTTGGCGGCGTTAAGGACGTTTGGGGAAATTCAATTAAAATTAAATTAATTTTGAGGGGTGAGGAAAAAAAAAAAAAAAAAAAGGGGATCCGAGCGGAGACAGGCGGCGCTCCCCAAGTGGACATGGAGGATTTGGGAGAATTTGGGGATCCCTGACGGGGCTGAGGCGACCAAACTGAGGCAAATCCAAACCAAAAAATAAAATTAAAAAAAAAAAAAACAAAGAGGGAAGAATCCCTCTGCTCCCGAGGTGACCAAACTGAGGCTAATCCAAACTGAAAAAATTAAAAATAAAAAAAAAAGAGGAGAATCTCTCTGCTCCTGAGGTGACCAAACTGAGGCTAATTCAAACCAAAATAAAATAAAAGAAAAAAAAAAAAGAAGAGAATCTCTCTGCTCCCAAGGTGAGCAAACTAAGGCAAATCCAAACCAAAAAATTAAAATTAAAAAAAGAAAAGAGAGGAGAATCCCTCTGCTCCCGGGATGACCAAACTGAGGCTAATTCAAACCAAAAAAATTAAAAAAAAAAAAAGAGAAAAGAGAGGAGAATGCCTCTGCTCCCGAGAGGAGCAAACAGAGGCAAATCCAAACCAAAAAAAGATTAAAAAAACCAAAAGCGAGGCAGCGTGGGGAGGTGGGAGCAGGGAAGGATATTCCACCATGGCCTGGACGCCGTTTTTCCGGAAGATGACGATCCTCTGCACGGGGCCGCAGGGGTTACAGATGGTGTAGAGCACGTCCTGTGGGTCGGGAGAGACGAGCAGCCATGAGGGAAGAGACT
>NW_010121989.1:919-1235 GCF_000699245.1 Pterocles gutturalis
CTGCACACCCCCAAAACCCCGGGGATCCCCCCAGGAGTCACCCACCGTGGTGATGGAGTAGATGGGGTTGAGGATGGTGAAGAGCAGGACGTTGTTGACGCCGCGAGAGTCGTCGGTGTCGCCGGGACGGGATATTTTCTGGCTGGTGGAGTAGTTGACGAAGGCGGGGTGACCGGCGATGTAGATCTGGTTATCGGCCGCGTAATTGACGGCGTTGCAGGCGCCGAGGATGTCCTCGAACTCCACCAGGGCTTGTCTCTTCTTGGGCATCACCACCACGTAGCTGGGACGGCGAAAGCTGGGGTCAGAGCGACGC
>NW_010121990.1:0-234 GCF_000699245.1 Pterocles gutturalis
ATTGTGTTGGTAGCCATGACACCACCAATGGTGGCCATGAGGACACCCAACCGTGGCCATGATGACCCTGGTGGTGGCCACGACACCCTCAATTGTAGCCATGATAGTGTTGGTGGCCATGACACCCCCAACTGTGGCCATGATGACCCCAACGGTGGCCATGATAGAGTTGGTGGCCACAACACCCCCAATGGTGGCCATGATGCCCATTGGTGGTCACAAAACCCCCGTTGA
>NW_010121991.1:0-389 GCF_000699245.1 Pterocles gutturalis
CCAGCAGGAGCCAGCCTGGCCAGCACGCGTCAGCGTGCCACTGCAGGGGGTCCTGCCAGCGGGACCCCAGTGTGGGCACAGCCGGGTGCCCCACAGCCGCTGAGGGGTCTGGCTTCCCCTCGCCCACCCGGGTGGGCCCATCCTCCCACCCGCCTCCCTGGGGGGAGCAGCGCGTTTCCTCTCGCATCACGCGTGAACCCACGGCTGCAGCCCACGTGCGGGTTAAAGTTAGAAACGATCGACACGATGCTCCCACCGAGCCCTCGCTCCGAGCAGCGCCTTGGCTCCGGGGCTGTGCTGGGCTGGGACGGGGGCGGTGGCAGGAGCATCCCAGGGGATGCCAGAGCTTGGGGCTGTCCCCAGCTCCGGGGGTTCCACGGGGGGGGGAG
>NW_010121991.1:420-1412 GCF_000699245.1 Pterocles gutturalis
CCAGCCCCATGTTTCCTTCTCCTCTACCCAGCACCAGTACATTACCATGATGGTTTTCATTATGAAAACAATATATTTTGTAGTATTCTAAAAGAGAATAACAATATCGATTTACCCCCAGCAGCACATTTGCCGTTAAATTTTTATGGAGCTTAACGAGCGGCGTGGTGGGTGTGATCATTCCCGAGCATTAACCTAGCAGCTCCATAGCTGGGACCAGCACTGGGCAGAGCGTTTGTACGAACTGGCTGCTCCGCGATCGCCGGGTGCTGAGGGCTCCCGGCCCCGGGAACGTTTCCTCTGCTTCCCACCAGAATTCTGTCAGTTCCTCACCCAGCCTCTGCTTTGCTGTTGCGCTTTGTAGTCAGACTGAAAATGGAAAGGATGCAGAGCCGCCAAGAGAGGCTTATTCTCAAGGCAGAGAAGATGCTCTGGTGCAGCTTGCTCTCCGGTGCGGTGAACATTTAAGTCTCTGAAACAGTTTTTCCACCTTCCAGCTATTTACGAGTTTCCCCCGTGCACAGAGATTCACTCCCTGCTCCCGCGCGTCGGGGCTGCGTCTCCTGGCAGCTCAGGCGCAGGATGCCAAGGGCTGGTTCTCCACCACCGGCTGCTCTGAGATTTTCCTCCCACGTGCCAGAGATGTTAATTCAGCCGTAGCCAGTCTGAGAGCGCAGGGGGATAATTTACAGCCGGGGAAAGACTGTCCAGCTGAGCGCAGGTAACTTCCCAAATCTTTCCTGAGACGTGTTAGGCAGCTTTTCGTGATCGCTCGGTGTAATTTCTCATTGTTATGCCGCTGTCGGTTCTGCCTGGCAGTAGGTGCAGCAGATGGTCTGCGGCGGTTTATGTTTTAGTGCCTGGGCCGTGCATAAATGTACCATATGTAAAACCAGAGGTGGAGGTGTACGCGACTTTCTGACCCGTGCCTCGCTCACCAGCGAGATCCTGTCTGAAAAAATAAAGCCCTGTGTCTTGGTGTCAGGACCACC
>NW_010121992.1:0-13565 GCF_000699245.1 Pterocles gutturalis
GAAGCTGAACATGAGCCGGCAGTGTGCTTTTCCAGACCAGAAAGCCAATCGTGTCCTAGGCTGCATCAAAAGAAGCATTAGCAGCAGGCCAAAGGAAGTGATTCTCCCCCTCTACTCTGCTCTCGTGAGATCCCACCTGGAGTGCTGTGTTCAGATGTGGGCCCCCCACCATAAAGAAGACATGGACTTGTTGGAGCAAGCCCAGAGGAGAGACATGAAGATGGTCAGAAGGCTGGAGCACCTCCCCTATGAGGACAGGCTGAGAGAGTTGGGGTTGTTCAGCCTGCCCATGGCATGGGGGTTGGAACTCAATGATCTTTAAGGTCCTTTCCAACCCAAACCATTCTATGATTCTATGATTTTCACTTATTGGCTGAAAAACAAAAACAGTAGTAGCTTCCTCTAATGCTTAAATTTGGATTAATTTCATTAGGTAAATAGTACCAATTAATTTACATGCTACTAGATAAGATAGTAAACAGCAGAAAAGTATTTGTTATCATTTGGTTGATAGCTGGATCTTATCTATTAATACATTTTCATGTCACAAACTACTTACTAACCATGATCTCTTCACACATAAAGCCCAGAAAAATATAATTATTCAATAGAATAAATCTTAATTTGACCTAAATGATATCAGCTGAATAAAGAAATCCTGTGGTTTTTTTTCTGATTTCTCTTTTTCATTCATAGTGAAGAAGGAGAATTTGTTCACATACTAAAAGCAATACCAAATTATGTGATCTGACACCATAACTCTCTTGTGTATAAGTCTAGGTTATTTCAACCGCAAACAAAAATCTTCTATGCAGGATGTGCAATTGGCATTTGATTAGAAGTAAGTCAGTCCTCTCTAGTTTTTGGATACAATATACTAGATAAACACAAAATATATCTAGATAAATAGAAACAGAAGAAGAAAGAGAGAAAAAGAAAGCATTGTGCAGAAAAGGGAGCAGTATATTCATGTGCAGAGGGGAAAAAAAACCCAAAGAAAGACAAATAGTCTCTGTGTGCTTAAAAAACCCTATGACTACGCACATACAAAAAAGAAAAAGAGCGAATAAGAGAGAAAATTAAGGCTGGGGAATAGGAAAACTAGAAGTTAAGAAGATGCAGATAAAAAAAAAAAAAAAAAAAAGTGTTTCTGGCAACCAGAAGACACTGCTAATTTAAACATGCCTCCCAGTATTTTAAAGTCCACAGTTTGAATCTGTATTAAAACAAGTTCAAAGTATTCTGCCAGAAAAAAAGTTAAGTTAAAGCCCTGTAGTATTTTCTGGTAACTCATTAAATATTGTGTCACCTCTTTATGTCCTGACACTTAAATCATTTTGATTCTTTAAAAAAAATCAGTCTTTAAACTTTCAGTGTTGTTTCTTTTAACTGATTCACAATTTTCCTGACATCAAGACACCTCTAATTGATTAGTTCCTTCTATTAACTTCATCAGCCCCCTTCCCAACAAGTGTTCTGGGGAAAATACTCAGAACCCGCTTAATGTGTGCTGTAAGTCAAACAGCCTAAATCATTCTGAGACACTGAAGTTGAACTGATTTTTATTTCTAAGCAGAAGCTGAAAGCCCTATACCTATTTTTAAAAATTAAAACCATGCGGTCACTTCAATTGGCTCTAAGGTAATAAAATTAAATAGTGAGTATTTAGCCTTTATATCTGAGCAAATTTTACACTCTGAATCTGATGATGGGAAATGAGCACACATTCTTCAATTTCTGCCAAAATTTACAAGTTACCTTGGACCTCAGTTTGTCTAATTTCAAATGCCAATGTAACACTCACTGCAAAGCTTTAGGTGACAGCATAAAACTCATAAAAACAGAATATACTAGCTAAAACTTTTGAAAATGTACCAAAGACCAGACAAATATTGTTAAACACCTCTCTCTTTGGAAGATCTGAGACAACTGAGACAACTTTGTGCTACCAAACACAAGGAGTTACAGAACAAACTATCCTCTCTCCCTTAATGCATACTGTTCGCTAATTTAAGCCCACTTAAATGCTTGTTAAAGCTAGAAAAGAAAGATTTCTCTCAAATCCAGAAGCCTATTTATTTCAAATTGAATGATCTTAGTAACAGGTTAAAAGGAATAGAAAAACTGGAAGAATCTGAGCTTTTTATATGGACCCCAAATTTAATTCAAAGTTTTCTCAAAAATACAAAGTACAAAAGATTTTTCTCAGTCCAGTCACTAATATCCTTACTGTAGTCCAGGTGCTTGAACAAAGACTACAATTATGTATAATGCTATTCAAGTGATTCTGTAACTCCTAATCTGACAAAACTCATTCTTGTACACAACTGTAGCAGATCTGTCTGGGCAAATTGTTCAGGTTTCTTCACTTACTCCACTGATATAAATTCAATTCTTTAAGCAAAAAAACATCAAATAAATTGCCTTTAATTTTCCATGAGATATTTTGCATGTGTTTCCTTTGGTATCCTGCAAATCCTCAAAAAAGCGATGTTCAGTTGCTTTTGACAGCAGTGGGAATCATATTCATTGCTCCTCAGCAAGGTGCACAAACTTTCCGCCCACAATCAGGATATAAGATCTTTTCAAACAGAATAAAAAGCTTACCTTGAAGAAAGTCATGGTTGCTCCATCTTCAACTGCTCCATACTCTATCTTTGTCTGCTTTGCCAAATCATCAGCTGAATCAATAGGGGATTCCATACGTTCCACTGTCAGAAAGGCGGCTAAATTAGCAGTGTACGAGGAAATGATGATAAGTGTGAAAAACCACCAAATGCCTCCCACTATCCGGGTGGAGAGGGCTTTGGGCATGAGTTCAGAACCTAATGAAAACCAGGGGAGAAAGGTGAAACCAATGCACAAAAAACAATTAGCAAGTGTTCACCACTTTTTGCCACAGTGGAGAGATGGAATCACTGTGCAAAAAAATCTTTAAGCTACAGGCTTACATATACTGCTTGTACAAACACACACAACTGGAGTGAAAAATAAGAACTGATTACACTTATAAAGACAGATCTTTTTGGAGCTGTGGGAGTCAAAAGATAGTAATGGGAGACTCTATGATCAGTGCCTTTTTAAAATTTATAAATATATATATATATACACATAGCAATGTGAAAAAAGCTGTCACTTGAACTGTCTTTCAAGAAAAAATCCTAGCTGGACTGAATCTCTAATACTAATATTGAAGAACTTATACAGTTCTTTATCTCCAAGGCACTAAATAAATATTACTTAAGTATTTTGTAAAAATTTGATTGAGTAAATAAAAATAAGCTTTTGATGAAAGAAGCAGATAAAAATAAAGTATTTCATATTTGAAATTCAAAATCTGACAGCTATTATAAATAGGCTTTTGATTTTTGCAATTTGTGTTGTTGTAAAAGATTGTTTATTGACAACTTAGATAAAGAAATTAACATCTCCCATCTCTATAGTTAGCCCCACAATTTCAGATAACCATGGGTGGCTATGCCACACAATTTAATAGAACAGCAATGAAAATATTAGACTGCTGTGCATAAACTAGATAAAGATAGATTATAATGCATTGCTGGAGTTGCCTGCTCATGGCACTAAAGAATGGAGGGGGTAACAGACACTGTATAGTAGTTTGCATAATTGTTAATGTTAATTTAGAGTCTAATGAAACAAATTGAAGCACAGAATCTCCTTTTGTGCCTGGTTACTAAAAATAGGAAAAGATAAAATTCAGTGTAATTTACAAACACAAATATTTGTTATAAATGAGAATATATGGATTTTTTCCATAACATTATAACTGAATGGAATGAAATTTCTAATGATGTCATATAAACAATTACAAGGTTCATTGTAAGAACTTTACATAAAATCTTTTAGAAGTATCCAGAAACCTGTCTCCAAATAAAGTGTTTTACCAGATCCATCATACCATTGTACCAAAACAATCACTTTTTGTTAATTGGTTACTATCCTTGTTTTTAAATCTCCTGGGTAAAATGGAATGAAGGCAAGATGGACTATTTTATTACTGTTAAATTTTAGTGTTCATATTGAATTATTTAAGGAACTGGTCCAGCAAGGTAACACATCTTCATAAAAATGAAAGGTTATGCCAAACTTCCAACGTCAATGTCAAAGAAAGAACAGAAAGGGGAGCAGGAGGCAGGGAGGGAGAAAGAAAACCAAGGAAAGGAAAAAAGAAGTGGTATCATAACTGGACTATCATATTCAAAAACAGCCCATCTTACCCTGCAGTTCATCTTACCCTTGCTGTTTCAAACAAAAAAAGCTGACAGACTTGGACATGACAGCCAACTCCAGCGCCAGACTCTGCCTAGAATTCTGCAAGGAAAAAAGTAGAAAAGTACCTTTCTGATGTAGCTGCTCCTAGGCCCTGTTAGCCAGACACTCAGACACCATAACACTAACAGATTTCCCAATAAGCCCACCATCATCAGCTCTTTTTAATTGCTCTCATTTCTTTTAAAAAGTAACACCAGTAAAGTCAGATAAGGACTGGGAAGAAAAGAAGAGTGGAAACATTTGCCGCAGTTGCCCCAATTACCACAAGTTCATACTTTACCAAGGACTGAAACCGAGCGTCACCTAGGCCCGTGAAACAGAGCCTGGTTAGGGGCTGACTGTCATGTACCCAAGGTAACGTCATGTCCAGCACTATATCCCACAGTTTCCTAGGAGCAAGGGGTGTCAGCAAGACATGTATGAGTTCCCTCTGTCATGTATCCTCCAGCACAGAGCAAATGTTTTGTGAAGAAGCAGCACTTAATCTGAGTACGGCCCAAGCTATATAATATTCTTTCTAATGGAAAGTAGCTGCTGTTAGGTGAGAACCTCTGTGCTTGCATAAAAGCCTATTTTTGGATGACTTTAGGCTCTTGAGAAATCTTTTTTTTTAGAGCAATTATCAAAAATCAAGACTGACACTTCATCCTTAGAATGGTGCTTCTGAAAGTTCATTAAAAGATGCATTGAGTCAAAGGCAAAACTATCTAAGGCAAGGACAGAGGGTCAGCCTTAATTCTGAAAAATTAGTTTTCCTTCACGGAAAACTACTGTCCTCCAAAAATGTCTTTTAAAATTAATGTTTTTCCTATTTTGATTGTCAAGAAATGTTTAGATGCTAGGGATTAAAATTCCTTATTCTTGCAAAAAAATGATGCAAAAATCTAAATAATTTTCTTTCCTTCCTTCAGAAATACTAAGAGGTACACAGCCGCAAAGGGAGTAATACTCAGCATTCATAGTGACTCTGACAATCCTGAGCACCGTGAGCAGAATTCAGAATAACTTGTTTTATTCAGTATCCTGTTTTGGTAGCTCCTTTGAAAGCAACCATTATCTTATAAACATGTACTTAGGAATTTTGCTTGGACTATATAATTTATTGAAATGTATATTGATAATATACACTTCTAAAAATATAGCTGTATCTTTATTTCTGATTTGGAATCTTGATGCCTTTTTACCCATTAATTTATATTTTTCTGAGCATAGTATACTTTTCATTGAGAGCTTAGAGACTTTTAAGTCTACAGACCTGATACATGACAGGACATTTATTACAGATACAGCAGAGCTTCGTGAACTTATTTGATAACTTAAAAAAAGGATTTATTTATAGTTGGTGTACTTATAATGAGAAGTTGTAAAAACTTTTGGTCAGATGTATCCGTCAAACAACTATACTACCATGCAGTAGCTCCTTACAACATTTTCTATGAATTTTTGGTGATATGCATTGGTTATTTTTCCAGAAATGTCATTCCTTTTGGTGGTTTGTCAATAGAACTAACAGTCTTTCTTATTATGCTGTACTGCCCAGTGAAATTTCAGAACAAAAACCTGAATCTGTGTTATTCTGTGTCTGAAATGTGTCTGAAATTGTGTGACTCTGTTCAAATCTTTATGGGAAAGGGTAATAAAATGGTGATTATTTTTTATGGATCTGTATTTTTGGTATACTTCAAAAATAAAAGGAATATAGTAAAGAAAATTATGGATTTTAAACAATGTATCTCAGCTTAAGCATTTTACTAAGACAGTGCTAGTTAAAATTTGGTGTTGGTTATACTCTGAGCAACATGACTATACATCTAACATTTTTATTGTCAACAATGACATCAGTTTTTCAGTGTATGCATTGTGTATTATAGACTGCTTATTTAAATATCTAAGAACGGTCATTCTGATTTTTAAAAATATAAAATGTGGCTGGAAAGAGTTAAATCTCCTATATTTACCATTTTATTTTACGGGCACTAACTACTAGAGAAAATATGTCTGTTATTGAAAGATTTTTAGATCAAAATTAAAAAAATGAGAGCCATCTACATTACACTCTTGCCTGACAAAGATGTACTCTTTTTTTTGGGTTGTTTTAACAAAGACTTGTCAGGTAATGGACAGATTACCTCTTTTACATATTCAGTAATGTACCTGTTTCTCTTTCAGAAATAAATTACCTAGTTATGCTGTGCTTCTAAGTTTTAAAAAATTTATCTGTCTTCAGGCTTATTCCTAAGGTGGAGTTTCGGAATGCCTGAATACACAAACATAAAAAAGCCTGTTTTATGGTTACATACACAGAGGCACCCATGCAAGTGGCTTGCATCAGAGAGCTGTTAACCCCAGCAAAATGTGGGACATGGTGCCCAAGAGAAAGAGCAGACTGAATCGTATACCTTGCTGCATGAGAGCTCCAACTCCAAACCAGAAACTATTTAGCAAGGTAAAATTGTTTTCCACCACATCTGAGTCAGGGTTGCAAGGGTGTGGGTTATACCACTCATAGGGACTAAACCTGTGGTAATTGACAGAAAAAAGAACAGATTTAAAATGCAGCCAGCAGAAAGTCTATCCAGTAAATCTGCTGCAAAAGAAAAAGAAAAACAAGAAAGGTTATAAAGAAAATAGTGACTGGAATTTTTTACAGTATGACTGCATTATAATTAACAGCAATATTAAAAGATAAAATAATACTGAAGATGTATATTCTTAACAATCGCTCATAATAATAAAGTTGTCTATAGATTGGCTCTGAAGCAATCTGTAAGCATCAAAGCATTTGTTCTTCTATTAGCATCAATGGAATTGGCACTTGCTACTGTTTAGGATTAGGTCCTTATAACCATTATGTCAGTATTTTGCATCTTGAAAGAAAATACCTGTTAAATCACAATAATTAAATAAAAAAATAATACATTAAGCAAAAATTGCTTTCTCAGCTAAATTTCAAATTATGAATGTAAAGGAAATTAATAATTGGGGGTAAAAGCGACACAATTAATCATCAAACAAGGTGAATAAATTATATAATTCACAGAAAAAGAGATTATAGGAAATTAAAAGAATTGCATCATTGCATCCTGTCCTGTGAGGTGCACAGTAGCATCCCTGCAAAGGCTTTCCAAAAGAAGTTGGGGACACTCACAAGCACCTTGCAGGGTCAGGCTCTGAGAAAAGAAAAAAAAAAAAAAGAAAAAGAAAGACAGTGAAATTAATTATCTCAAAAACAGGTAGAACAGAAATAGTAGAATGATGCCTAGGTGAGTCTGGCAATAGACTACAAGCAGATTGTATCAATCTATTTCAGCTCATGACTTCAATATTGCTGTGCATTGTGACGGGTTCATATCTGAATATCATTTTATCAAGTATGGTTAAAACAAGCAAACATGTCTAGGTAAATTATTCTTTGTCACAATTCCATTCAGAAACAAATGTTTGCAATTCTTTCTCTTCCTCAGTGTATCTTTTAAAAGTTTCAAAATGTAGTCCCAATGTGCAATATTATTCTAATCAATTAATAGATTTAATCTTCATGCCTGGCCTTCGAGACACACTGTTGATAGGGACTTTTATTTTATGCTTAAATCCTGTCTTTAAGTCTTTGATATTGAATATAAGTTAATGCATGTGCATAACACATTTGAGCAAAAAAATGAAAATCACTGCAACACAGTAGAATGTAACCAATAATTAATAATATTTAATTATTAAATTAATATTAAATAAAATAAAAAAAAATTTAAATCAATATTAATGTATTTTCCTAATTTCTCAAATCATTAAAGCCACTCTGTTAGAAAACCTAGAATAGGCATCCTTCATGAAATAATTTTTTTTAATCTGTCCTATAATCAAAGCCATCTGAATAATGCCTCTATTACTTCAGAAAATTTAATTTTCTTCACAATAATGTTTCAAACAGATTAAATTCAGAAAATCAAATGTTCCACTTTTATGTTCTTAATATTATGTTAAAACACCTCTTGTCTTAAAAGTCTGTACTTGACAAACAGATGTTTCGTTTGGTTCTCCAAAGCAATACTGTCATGCTTTTCAAATAAGTTTATTGGGTTCTAATTATTCATTGTGGCCTGAATTTTTCTATTACTTTGTAGTAAAACTAGATCAGAAGTTTACCGCCTCATTGAAAAGATAAGTATTTTTCACATCATTTTGTCATCAAACCAACACTCAGTGAAACTGAAGCAGATTTTTATATGCTTTTACTGAGAGATATTTGAAGATGAAATCAGAAAATATCTTGTTCTTGCAAGGACAATGTTTGCTAGACAAAGCAAACATATTTCAAGGATTCAAAATAAATATCAAACTGCAAATGTTATTTTTAGTGGCTGCAATTTTACTGAAAAATCTAAATCATAAATTGATAACTTTACCTTTTGTTCTGATATCTTATTATTTTTATGTTGTTGTGAAGAGCAGAAAAATAGTCCATATTTACAAAGAAAGGAAGAAACATCCTGACCCAAGAGTTGGCTTTAGAAAAAAGAAACACTGTATGCTGAGTACTAGACTCAGTCTAGGATCAAGTCACATCCAATAGTTTTAGAATTCTCTATTTTTTATTCTTCAGTCCACAACATAAGATATAAGATGTCTTTTTTTTTTTTTTTTTTTTTCTCCTCCCCCCAGACACTTAGGAGTGTTTAAAAATGCACAAGAAAACATAAGAGAAAAAAGTACTGAAAATGAAATTGGCCTATTATGGACAAATATCGTCCAACGTTATTTTAATGTCTGTCATTACATAGCCTGATGTAAGAAACTTACACTACAGATCCTTTAAATTTTTTTTTGCATGTACTACATATGCATAAAAGTTTTATGTTGTTTAACCCATTACAATAAATATTTGCAAACTACAGATTTACAGAATAAATCCAGGTTCTCTCAGGAGGTCATATAATCCAGCACCCTGCTCAGGGATGTCAGCCACTAATTCAGAACCGGAGATTGTCCAGTCAGGTCTCAAAAACCTCCAAAGATAATTTCACAACTTCTGTGAGCAACAGGTTCTTGTGTTTAATTACCCTAGTAATTATGTTTTTTCTTTATGTCATGCTGGAACTTCCCTTGTTTCAAAGTATAAAGCACTTTGGAAAGAGCCCACTCCATCTTTTTTTATCAGCTCCTCTTATTACACAGTGTCTACGAGGAAAATCACTCCTGGCTGATGATAAAAAAAGCCCAGCTCCTCCAGCCTCTCTTAACAAGTCTTGTGCTCCAGACCAAGCAGCTTGGTGACCCTTGCTCAAGTTTATTCAAGTATTGAGGAGCCCAGAATTGCTCATAGTATTTAAAGGTGGTTGAATAAATGCTATTATGGGAATAATCACTTTTCTTGATTAACTGACTACGCTCCTGCTAATGTAAATGCAGAACACTCTAGCTCAATCAAGAAGGCAAGCATAAAAGAAAAAGGAAACTTCATTACTCAAATGAGCGGACACAGTTTTGAAGACTGATCTTCGTAATAGTTGATAACAGATACTCTTCCCAATTACCCATCCCTATTAATGTTTATTCTAACATTTCGGACACAGTCTCTTTACTTATTCTCTAACACCTTAAGGGGTTTGAAATACTCAAAAAAAAAAAAGACTTTAAATGAGCTTTGCAAAATCTGTGCTTCACTTTTCCTCTTCGCTGTTACCCACTGAAAAGTTAGAATTACTCTTCCAAAACTATTGTTTGGTACAAGTAATGTTTAGAAGTCAGCAATCTCAGCAGTCCAAAGGAAAGGGAAGAGTTGTGTCAAACATGATTCTACTTTATGGACATTCCATTATATTAGAAATTAAAATTAGTTTGCCTAGTGAGCAGACAGAAGACCTACTTCAGAACTGCATCAGTTCATTTGCAAACTATTTGAGACAGACTATAATTTATTTAAGCTCTGTGTTCATATAATGTTTTGAATAATGGAGCCTTGATCTTACAGGCCTCTAAAGTAAAAATAATAGTGAATAGTTTAAAAAAAAAGAAAAAAAAGAACTTTTTTTTAAAAAGCCTGCTCAGATAATTATCTAATCAGATACTGAATTTTTCAGTGTAGCCTCTGAGTGTATGGGAAGAACAGAGATGATCATAAACACTGTTCTACTGAGAAGGAATACCATATTACATTTGGCATAGCTACATAGAGCCATGAATGAACAGTGTAAATGAAGACTGACTGTACTTCATACTGTGCTATCTGGTTTTGGAACCTCTCAGTGTTCTTTATGTGTAATGCACACAAAGGAAACCAGCTTTAGAATTCTATATCCTATGGAAGATGGTATAGTTCAGCTATATATGCTACAGACACAGATAGCACACACATACAGTGTTGTGATGGGTTTGTCCTTGGCTGGGGGAAATCCCACACAGACGTTCACTCCATCCCGCTGCCTCACCACCCTGAGGATGGGGAAGAAAATTAAAGGGGTAAAAGGAAAAAAGGAGTCGTGGGGTGAGATAAGGACAATTTAATAACTAAACTACAATAATGTTGAAAATAATAGTATATAAAAATATATCAATGGGTGATACACAGTGATAATGCCCCCCCACATGATGACCAAGGCTCAGCCCACTCCCGGCTAATGATCCCGGAGCAGGTAGAGTCCCTAAACCGCACTCACAGAACAGAGATAACAGTCTGAGTGTCCCAGACAGAGAGCTGACCGGGGCAGGGGGGAGGCCTTGAGAGAGGGACCACCTGGAGCGAGATGACCCGGAGCAAAGGAGATCTAAAAAAAAAAGGGTCAAGCTTCTGGAGGGTCCTCACCTATATACTGAGCATGATGTGTGTGTTATGTAACAGATTATTGGCCACTCTGGGTCTCAGTCCTGAACCCAAGATCAAATCCTGGGCTAGTAACTGGGGCTGTGCTCCCTCACAGCTTCTCCTGTTGTCCGGACAACCAGAGAAGCTGAAAGACCTTGACAGCCACATAAACATCACTTTTTATCAGCTTTCTTCTGAGCACAAATCCAAAATACAGCCTCTTACTAGCTATTATGAAGAAAGTTAACTCTGCCTCTGCTTGACCCAGGACAAGTGTGCATACTACTCTAGCATTATTTCAAACCTGACAAAATTAACCCAGATACTTTTCCTTCATCCCTTCACTTTTCTTTGGGTAAGGACTATGAAGAAATGTAAAAGAAAGATGATTACCCACTTACGTACACACAGACATCTCTCTTGCATTATCAGACCAAAAAGTGAACAAACAGCTTTCACTGCAAAACCCTGAGCACAAAAATTTCACAAGCTGTAAGGCTTCATTTAATGAGCACAATTTGAGAAATGAAAATAATTTTACTCCATCTTCTTCATGAACTGCTGAGCATACTGATTCAATACTGGATATTGTTGAACACAACAAAGTATCAAGGCATTCATGTGAGATACTCATAGCTCTATCAAATTACACATTCTCCCATTCACCAGAGCAAAGAGGAATGGTTCTTCTAGATGTGTATTTTCAGGGCTTCTGTAAAGGACAACACACTCAATCCCAATCTTACTGCATAAGAACTGACAATCAGATAAATTATAATTTGTTTTAATGCATTACTGTATTCAGCAATAAAACATGTCTCTTCTTCCCTTTAATAAAGCTTGCATTCTTTTTTCTAAATTACGCTTTTTAGAAAAATTAAGATTTTTTTTTTGGCTGCAAGCCTGACTCATTACCTCACCTTATGTGATGATTGTTGGGCTGTGAACAAAGCTTGTTATTGCCAACAACCCTGCCCTTGTGAGGGCAGTAATTGCCCTGCCTGTACTGTGGTCATCTTACACATCACCTGCACTCACGGAGCCACTCTGCTTTTGCTGCTCCCTGACAAGAACTAGTCAATCAACAGTTCTTTTATAGTCAGCTGTAATTAAAGATTATTATATGCTAGAAATAGGAGCCAAAGCTATACATACAACTTCATTTTTGCAGCACTAGTCAAGTTCTTGTTGCTTAATTTATTAAATATACTGATTTCAGTCCTTAAACAAAACATTATAATTTTTTAACATCCAAAACATTAGTCCATAAATTTCTTGAATAGAAGAAATGTGTATAGAGTTAAATATTAAAAGACAGTCAAGACTATCTTTTAATGTATGTGAACTTCACATTGATCATAGTTTTATCCTACAGTCAATGTATCCTGACTTCTGCCAAATATAGTGAAGTCTTTAAAAACAAATATTCCTGGACTAAACAGTTCTTAGATATGTCAAGTAATGTGCAGTAGGGGACATGTCCAAAGAGTTGCTCCATGGTTAGTTGATTATATGAGACTAGTCATCATCTGAATGTCTTTCAATGGCTTGAAGGTCAAAAGAGCCCGTACACAAATATAGACCATTATTTTCTGTACAGAATTGATTCAGTTCATCACCTCTTTCACTTCTGCTAAATCTCATACATCTCTCCCTCTTTGCTCTCTGCTGCCTCTCCAGCTACTTCTGGAATATATGCCAAAGCTTTAGAAATGTTATGTACAAATGAAACAGTGATACTATCAAGATATGCATGAAATGAACCTAAGTAACCATGTAATCTTCCCAGTATGACCCTCTTCAGCTCCCACCCTCCCCCACTATTTGCTGTGCTCACTTGTTCTGTCTAAAATTAAACTTGTATGCTTCTCCAGGCAGAAACCATGTCTTATTTGCTTTGTGAAGTCTGTAGCATATTTTAAACAGTGCTACTGAAAAATCTTCCTCAATCCACGATACCTTACAAGGTTTCAAAGAAATTTTAATCTATATGAGAAAATACAATCTTTCAAGTTGAGAGCAACAAACTGTTGTGTTTGTTGGAATGTACTTGAGAGAAGTACTGATGTAGACTTGTTTATGCTTTTAACTCTTCTGTGGACATCTCCTTCTGCCGACAGTCATAGATAAAGTACTTAGAAAAATTAATTAAATCTCTGTCCCATCCTTGGTATTTACCAGGGAATGGAGAAAGTACAAATTCAAGTACTTGTTTTTCTTCAGTCAGTAACTGACATAAACAGGAAAAAACTTTTACTTACTTTCAAGAGGCACCTGTTTCTCCTTCTACTGTCTTTTCTTATTCTGAATAGAGATTATATTAGGAATATGAATGTTCCAGAAAAAACATCACATTTTCTAGAAAAATCAGATCCATGGGACCTGATGAGATACATCCGTGGGTCCTGAGGGAACTGGCAGATGAAGTTGCCAAACTGCCATCCATCATATTTGAGAAGCCGTGGCACTTTGG
>NW_010121993.1:0-481 GCF_000699245.1 Pterocles gutturalis
AGAAAATTTTATTAGATATATTCTATTGACACTAAGTTTGTCATCTGCATTAATGACATGCAGTCTCTGTAAGAAGCTAGTGACATGCTAGTGTTTTTGAGGAAATGCATGGATTATGAGTAATTATCCTATGTGTTTTGTAGAATTGTCTTTGAAATTTAAAATTATTGAGACTTCAGTGACAATCCTCCTATGCCCTGCTTTCTTCTAGACTGTTCTATTCATACTACGTATTTTCCTCCCTTGTGTACGAATGACCACGCAGTCGCAATAAAAACGAAAAGAGATGTAAGGAGGAATAAATTTTAAATGAAGGACAAAAAGAGGAACACAGGTAATTGTTTTTGAACAGCCTGGAGGAAGGAAGCAGTTTTGTTCTCCAGCTTTCCAGCCTAGCTTTGGATTAAAGTTGTGAGGTGAAGCAGGCAGCATGAGGCCATGTTGTCCTCTGTACCTCTGTAGTTATGATGCATCTTCAGAA
>NW_010121994.1:0-29356 GCF_000699245.1 Pterocles gutturalis
GCAATGTATTTGAAGAAGCCCTTTTTATGCAAGTGAGATAAATTTTCATAGTTGAACCTTTCATGTCCTTGGTTCCATGATGCATTAACACTGTGAACTGTAAACCCATAACACATAAAGATGACATTGGTTTTTAGATGAGAAAAACAGCTTATTTTTGGAATGGAGAGCCTAATAACTTAGAGAATTAAGTGAACAAATCAGGCACTGAGAAGCTGAGATGGCAACATGAAACAGTATAATGAACAGAGCAATCATTCTAGGAACAACAGAAGTACAGATAAGAGTGAAGTTTATCTTTGCCCTTAGGCAAGCACTATGAAACAAAACACAGGATTGCCTGTTTTCATTAGTGAGTTTAAAAAAACCAAAAGAAACACCTTACCAGTTATGGTTAAGAAAATTTGTTCTGGTTTTTAGATTAAATTTCCCCAGACCAAAAAAATATGTAATGTATATTAAAGTTAGTACTTAGTGGATTTTTTCTGTGCACAGTATTCACTTTTGTTAAAATGATGAGATTGTTAACATGGAACTTTGACCACTAGATTCTGCATCTGTTTGCTTTACCTCCAGAGTTGTGTGTCAGAAGAAGCTCTGGGGATGAGAGGCTCTGGTACTCGATGACTTAGTTAGAGGGACTGGTGGATTTTGTGTCCAAGTCATTGAGAATCTGCAGAATCATGTACAGTCACATTTTAATGCAGAAAAACTGGGTAAAGATGAGTTTTGACAAAATTTCTCTAAAATCTAAATTTCAGACTTAAATCCCGGTTTTGAGTTTTCTTGGGTCCAAACTAAAAGAACAGTTAATGCAAACCTCTACTAAATAAGCCATATTCATTCACATATTGGTGCATTGCCCTTTTGTCTTTCCGACTGTCGACACACAAGCTCATCTTCCTGAGGTCTGGTGTAGCTAGCAACCTACAGCAGGTATCTCAGTAGTAAACCCTGTCTGAACATCATAATTAAATCAGCATTAAACAGCCACGCAGGCTCCTGGAAGTGCTCCTCTGGCTATGTTTCAACCATCATAATTCAAGAGAGTGGTTTTCTCTAAGTTGTATTTGATCTAATTTACTTTTATTAATTATTATACAATTGGTACATGAAGAAATGCTAATTTATTGCCTGAAGCATCTTCCAGTCAAAAGGCCTGACCAGCTCTTACTCAATGTAATGGAAAGCCTACCATTGGTTTTCATTAAATTTATTTTGAATATAGGGAGACTCTTTCTGGGGTTTTTGCAATGAAGAGATGGTAAAATGGAGAGCTGGTGGGATTTTCAGGCTTCTTAAGAGGCAAGCGGATGGGAGTGCCAAGAGCAAGGAACCGGCGTCAGTGAGACATGGTTCTTCAGGGCCACCTTCAGCAAGGCCTCTCATTTTTATCACTAAGTTTCCTGATACTGATCCCACCGCTAATATTATTTTCTCCCTCGAGTTTTGAAACGTGCCCAGACTGATATTAGATAACTTCATCCTCTGCCTTGGTGCTAAATAGCAATGATCTTCGTTGGGCACCTGCACATGGTGAGTTACAAGAACAGCGCGTTTGACTTCCTAGGTTTATTCTCATGATTCTTCTGTTTTTATGTTTCCGTTTCCTTTTGTCAGTAGCTATTAAATAGGTCTGGAAACTCTTTGGTGCTGAGGTCCTCTTTTGCTCTACGCCTGTAAGAGCTCCAATTCCAGCAGAAGTATGGGGAGCCTTTCGTAAATGCAGCGGCACTCATTTGTACGTGAATGCTGACCTGCCTGTCCAGTACTGTGTCCCTGCTGCAACATGTCAGAAGTACAGTTAGTCTTCATGTCAGGAGACACAATACTAATTATTTTAATGAGTAATACAAAAGCAGAAATAGTGAATGAGAAGAACATTGTGATGTAAATGTAGTAATATGATATAAGCATGTGTCATATTTTCACATAAATGGTTCACTGAACTGTTTTGTTTTAGGGAAGAATTTGTAGAATTATCCATCTTTAGAAACAGAAAAAAAAAAAAAAAGCAGCTGAATTTAGTGAATAAATTTTATTTTTTAATAATCTACTATTACCAAATTTGAAAAGGATTGTCCAAAAAAATATGGGACATCACCAGGACTATGGGGTTAAATGGAACCAACGAGGAAAAAGTTTGGGGAGGTATTATTGTTAAAAAACCCCACACTTTTAGAAGTTACTTGTCTTCATGTTAAGAATTTATACTAATAGCAAACTGCAGAAAACACAGAGAAGGTGTTGCTCAATAGCATCTGAGACGTTTACAGTAGTCCTGATTCTCCATTTGTTATTCTCCTGTTGCAGTGAAAGATTCAAATTGCTGCCTTCAGATTTCATACTTGCTTATGAATACTGTAAACAAAAATTTTTATTTTCACTGACACTTAAGTTCCTCTGCTCGTATAAACTCAAAGACCTTTTGCCAACTTTATATGTTCATTAGTGGAAATTTTTTTTTTTTTTTTTGCCTTACTCCTGTTGTATCTGCCTGATTGAACGTTGGGTTAGATCTCCAGAGTGCAGAAAAACAGGGACCAGGGTGGGAATCTTCTTTTCTGAAAGGTGTGTGAGATCTCAGTCATGTAAAAGACTGAACTTTTCTTCATCTGGGAAAACTTAATTATCCTTTTATTGATTCACTGGAAGATTTTTGTGTATGTCCTTTACACCAACAGGGTTCAGAAGATCAGATTAATAAATTAAAATTTTACATTTCCATGACTTTTTTGAGCCGTTTCAAAGTAATTACTATTCTTCAGGTCGTTAGTAAAAAACCGACAAAACCAACCAACCAACAGCCAGCCTCCCCCCAAAGCAAGCAGCCAGGCAAAGCCAAGCTGAGCTTTGTATTTTCTGCATTTGTAAGGAAACCCAAAGCCTGGTGACCTCATCTTCATTTCAGGTCACCTCCTTACTGATATGTGTGGGAGATGACACTGCTGAATGCTTCTGAAAATTGGGCTGTGTGTTAGTGACAGAATTGGACTTGAGTGTTTCTTCTACCTTGCATGCATCATCTCAGCACTTCAGGGAAAGGAGCACATCCTTCTTTCCCTCTCACAACGAGCAGTGTAGCTGCAAAAGCACGTAGTGGAGATACAGGACTCGAATGCTCCCTACTCACTGAACTAGGAGCAAGTTTGAAGCAGCTTCTACCACACAGAGTTCTCTGGTTTTGTGTCAATAATGCTGGGACTGGGGAGGGATCTCCAGCATCCCATAGACAGTGAGGCTTCTCTTTCTCACTGTCTTTAGCTGGGACATTTTCATTTTACTCTGACAGCGCGTGAGGCAGGCACCGTGGCAGGCGGTATTGCCTTTCGCAGGTGTGTGGGCAGATCAGGCTCACATTCCCACTCCAGTGAGTAGCGCGTTAGTTACACAGCGTGGAACAGGACATCCCCCCACAACTGCCAATGGGCTGATGGTGAATGCCTGCCCTCGGGCCTTGAAGACGGGTTGGACAGTTTGTAGCCTGTATGAGGCAAATTTTCGTGTTCAGGAGGAGTAATTTCACTGTTGATCATCATGACTGCATGGGGTAATTTGTCTCCAACCCAAAGCAAGGCTGTGGGCAGGGATGGAAAAAAAGAAAACCCCTTACCAAAACTGAATTCATATTTTTGCAGAGTTTCATTTTCAATCAGATTGGCTTCTTTCTGAAAAAAAAATAATTCTGAAAATCTTTGGAAAGCAAGCACTGGACCCTTACTGGCACAGTTCAGTTCAATTACTGCAGGAATTGCAGCGGACCTGCGAAGTGCTCTGGGATTTATACCCATCTCCCCAGTCAAAGGAGAGCCAGTCACATCTCCTGTGGAGTTCTTGGGTAACTTGGTGATAATAGCTGGGTTGTTGACTGAGGAGCACTGGTGAGGTGTGACCCCAGCCAGTGACACTGACTCTAATTGCTTCACGTTCACCTTCTGCTGCCCTGCAGGTTTTTGGAGGTCTCCATCCATCCCTCCCCACATTGCCGGTGGGTTGTCGTCTCCTTGGGGCAGTGATTACCTTTTCCTGACGCGTACGCAGTGTTTTGTACCGACGGGCCAAGCCAGCCCCGATGGTGCCTTTTACATGGATCTGCAAAATAAATAACTCAGCCCTAACAGTAAACGTTCTTTTCTGCTGAGACTGTTTGCTGGTGATACGAGAAACCTCATTACAGAAGTGCCGTGGGAGACGTTCTGTTTGCCTCTGCCCGTGTGTCGTTCCTCTCTGCGGTTCGTCAGGAGCACGGCTCTTGTCTCTGATGCGCAGAGCGATTCAGTGACTTGCTGATTGTGCAATGGGCCAGTGAGAAAATGTGAAAAAAGAAGGAGGTTTCTCTGTTCCCAAGGCATTGCCTTTATGGTACGTCTCTCTCCTCATCACTTTTTCCCCCGTTAGGTAATCTTTCCCTCCTGTGGCTTAGCTCAGCTGACCTTTTTTCTCTCCTGTTCCATGGGGGTATGGCATCTGTTAAAGCTGGAAAGGAGGCACAGAAATATCTGAACTCCTTCTGTTTTGACACCGTGTTTCTGGTCATGGGATTTTTAGAAATGAATAGACTGTACAAAAGGTACAGGAATTTCCTGCTTTCGGGTGTGACTCACGTTGTAGATTCAGGATGGCTTCATATTTGGAGTGTTTCCTGATTCTCTGCTTACGATTTTATTATTTCTCCACTTCCTTCTTTATGTTTTGCTTTAGATTTTTCTGAAAGCCCCAACTTTATTTTGTTGTTTCTCCAGGTTTCACTGTCACGTAAAAATAATAATATTCATCACTCTGTACCTTGGTTGCTGCTGGGGCTTTCAGGTGGGTTTGGTGAAGAAACCAACACAGTCTGCAGTTGTTTCACATCTCAGTAACTGAACAAAATGATCAAAAAAACCCAAGCCTAAACTTTACAGATATGCTCGTCAGCAGACACGCTCATGACTAAAACCCAGCTCTGCTCCAAAGTTGATTTTAGTCAGGGCAGAGGCCAAATTCTCTTCTGATTTGTTACAGCCCCAAAACTCCATCTGAGACCAGGCACAGGATTTCACACTGCTCAGATCCTAAGAGGGGGAGCTTGTAAGGCTGTATGCAACAGTATCATGTGGGAAATTTCACCTAAATTTTAACTACGGAATTTTAATTAACAATATTTTGAAGTTCTCTTAGTTTGCTCCTTCTTTTCCAGACCAGTTAAGCATGATTTTGCTCTCCTGCTAACAGCTGGCTCCAGGATGCTTCATTCATAGCAAGTGTTACGGTAAATCAAATACAGGATTGGATATTTGGCCTGTTGTCCATCTTTACCGTGCGTTGCTTGCGATGTTTGCATCATAGGAGGGTTTGTCAGTATTCAGTCAGCATGATAAAGGACAAACAGTGACAGAGGACAGAGCTGTGTCAGATGAAAATCTTGTTCCTGCGAGGATTTGGGATTTTGTTTTACTAACTGTGTGCAAAGTGGTGACGGCACAGTCAAGATGTCTAACCCTGTAGTACTCTGGGACAAGGTTCTTCTTGGCAAGAAATATACA
Source organism: Pterocles gutturalis (assembly GCF_000699245.1). Classification (NCBI taxonomy): domain Eukaryota; kingdom Metazoa; phylum Chordata; class Aves; order Pterocliformes; family Pteroclidae; genus Pterocles; species Pterocles gutturalis. The sequence continues at coordinate 5,526 of NW_010121994.1, forward strand.
ACTTCCCTTGAAATAGTAGACTAAGAGTGGAACTTAGAGAAGTGGGAGAGTGTGTTTTAGAGTTCTTTATGCAAGAGACAATATTGTGTTTATAATCAAAACTGTGAAGCAATGCTCATTTGTTATGTGTGGACAGGTTTATTTTTGTTCTATCACTATGAATGATAGATGTAAATTGGATGCAGTCTGATATCTTGGTTTTTCTTTTCACATGAAAAGGAAAATTAAATTTTTAATATAATTTGCATAATGAGTAATAAGGTGACACAGGAAGCAGAGACCAAAGAACTGTCATATGAAAGGAAATTTTATTTATTCAGGTTATGATCTAATTTTGCATCTAATCAATAATGACAAAGTCGCTGAGGACAGGCAAAAAGCTAGAGTAAAAAAGAAATTTCTTATACACAAAAATCCCTTTTAACCAGGAGGCAGTTGGAATAATGCCCAGTTGAATATCCATATGATCAGAAACGATCAGTTTTGTGTTTGTTCAAGGTACAAGGTATATGTTCACAATCAAAACAGATTTATTTAACATTGCAAACATTTGGGCACAAATGGATAAACATGAGCAGGGCCATTGGTACTGGAGCCCGTACCCTGCAGGGAGTGGCTGGAGGTGACAGACACTTGCTGCCTTGGTGACATGCAGCAGAAAGGTTCTCCCTAGGAGCAGTGAGGAGATGGACAGATAGCAGATACCTTTCTGACTTCATGATCCGTTCGGTATGTGGAGTGAGCAGGGAAGGTAGAAGGGAAAACGATGAATTTCATGTTTCTGTCCCCTTGCACATCCAAGCCTCCTGCAGCAAGATGAACTCTCTCCCCCAGCCCCAGTCTCTCCTGCCTTTTTCCCTTCACCCTCATGAGAATGACTTTTGCAGTGTCTGGCCAGAAGCGGAGGAGGGAAGGGTTAGCGGTGTGGTGGCCTCGGCTGTGTTCGAGGCTTGGGACCAGCCCGTGCCCTGGTGTGCCCGAGGTGCCCTGGTCGGGCTTTGCCGCAGCGGAGACTCAGTCTCTGCACCGCCAAGCACCCGCCTTTGCTTTTGGCTGTGTAAACTGCTTGAGACTGGCCTTGGCTTCTGATGAGTTTGTCTGTGAATCCTTGTACATGTGTGTGGATATCACACAGTACCCTGCGTCCTCAGCAGTAGCCTCTGGATGCTGGACTGCAGGAGCTACTTATCGGGGTGAGTGACTCTTAAACGTCACTTCAGGTGTTTGCTCTGTACAAGCAAACAAATGCAATCCTTAACCTGAGCTGTTCAGACTCTAAACGAAGCCACAGAGGCAGGATATACTCTGAAGACTGAGAAAGTGTTTGTCTCGGAATTTAATAAGTGCTATTTGCTTCTCTGGGGCATCGTTGAACAATCACTCCTAAGGAGAGACTAGGGTATGGAGACACCAGTAAATCAGAATGAGATGTGAGGTGGAATGAAGAAGAGGAACAGACAAAGAAGGAGAAAAACTTGTTGAGGCGTATTTCATTGGCAGGGTTTGTTAGAGAAGGGCAGGTATAGGATGAAATATGATGGGCGGTGATATTCATTCTGTAATTTCGTCTGTGCATGTGCACTACTGTCTTTTCTTCTTCCCTGCATTATGCATAATTCCGATATTCCGTTCCATGTTGATAAGGATTCAGATTTATAACACTTCTAATTTCTAATCTACCCCTGGTGCCTGTTATGACTGTATGTTCTATCCATATGTCATGCCTATTATGAAAAGCCTTTCCTCTCGAAGCCTGAGTATATGCAGTTCGTGGCATATATGCCAAACATCTGCTGGTGTGATTAGGAAATCAGGTTTGCAGCTCTTGACTAGAAACATCTGTAACATTCTGACACTCAATGCATGAAAGTTCAGCACTCAGGCTGATTGCGGAGTATGAGCTTGAAAGCTTTAAATGACCTGCTAAGTATTTACTGCAGCACCATCAGGTAGAGGGTGGAAATTGGCTGAATTGCCTGTTTCACCGTTTCTAGTATAGCTAGGTCTGTTTAATACTGGGGGCAAGAGTAGGACAGTATTCTCCTATTGCTATTCAGATTATCAAACATGACTGTACAGTTTTGATTCCTCTTCTCTTCACAGTCCTGTCCTTTGGACATACAGGGTCCCATCAGCGGGGAGTCTCTCCTACGGCTTTACTGAAGGCACCATCTGAATGGCATCCGTGTTCATAAGATTACGAGGGAATCCGGGGTGTGTAGTGGTAGCTAAGAAGGTTGATGGAAGACCTTTGGAGGGGTGCACATTGTTTGAAGTACACTTTGCCACCCTCTCTGAAAGACTGCCTTCAAATATTAACAGAAAAATAAAATTGTTGGTGATGTCGTGGGATAATGATTAGAGTTTGTTCTGAACCTGGGTTAAAAGGATAAGAAAACAGGCTTTTTATCATAACTGTTGTAAATTAAATGAAGTATGTGTGACGTTCAAAACCTCAAATATATCATTACTCTGACAGACTCAGGAATCCTAATGGAATTCAATACAACTATATGCAATTTCAGGCATTTAAAATATTAAATGTAAAACTACGAAGATATAAAGGAATAATTTGTATAAGCTGTCAGTCAGAGTAGAAATACATGTTGTACAAATTTTTCCATTTGTCATAACGGAAGGAAAAGAGAAGAGATGTCAAGGCACACTTGTGGAAATGTGGTTTATTTTAAGGGGAGGATAAATGAGTTGTGACTCGCATGGTTGGTAATGAAACAAGAGAATCTTTCACCTCAAAATCCTTCATTTCAATCCCAGTCCAGGTTGCTGTAGTTGCTGTCACCTGAAGACTGCTGGGGATCTTTTTATCCTGATGATAAAAACCAGCATGAGGTACTTAAAACAGAAGGGGAAGAGGATGCAGAGACTCTGTTGGTTTCTAAGTCCTGCAGTAAGCTAAAAGTGGGTGTCGCAGTGCTGCCTCCCTGATGCCTATTCGGTCTGCCCAGCCATTTTCATGTCTAGATTTCTACATCATAATCTTTATCACAGTCACTGTGAGACCAGAGGTCATCCATAAATGTGAATTATTAGTGCCATGAGAGAGAATATAGATCCAGCTCTTATTGCAGGTCACTCAGAGCCGAACTCTTGGCTATACAGACTGGCTTCTTTACCTTTCTCAGGCATGGTATGAAGATTGCCATGAGCAAAAATTATGTTTCTTTCCTGCCATGTAAGCTTTGGATTCATGGCTTTGAAGCATCCCAGAAGTGCAGCTGAATGAAGGCAGGCCAAAGCTCCCTTCGTTTAATCCACAACTGCAACTTTCTGTTTGCTGAGAACGCTTCTGTCCTGCTGATCTGGTGCTTCACTCGACTTGCTGTGTTGCGATTTCTTTCTGTGTTAGACTGGAAACATTAACAAATGGGGAAGGCATAAAATATTTCAATGCTGTAAGGCACGGCAAACATCAAAATTATCTACTCCACATGTGTGACATTACGCCAAGACTTTTAGGGAAGCATTTGCAGCTATAGCTGGCTATAGCCAGAATTGCTGTTTTGTTATATTTCGCTGAAGTCCATCACGGAAGTAAACATAAACTTTGGAATACAGCTGACAATCCCAGTCTTCCCTTCTCATTCGCTTTTGGTTAATGGATGTTGGATTCCGAAAGAGAGAGTAAGAGATTTGCTGCATTGGCTAATGAGTACTGGAAATCACAGAACTGGACGTTAAAGCTCTAAATCCCTCCTCTCGTTTGGCTCTTGCTGTTTCTGTGTCTTGCTGAGCTGCTTGTATGAGCTGAAATATTTTTATTTAACTGGAGAGTAAGTCAACCTAAGGTTATAAAACTTCCGTTTGGGCCTGGAGGAGACTCATTAGTGTCCCCAGCATGTGGTCCCCTCACGCTAGGACTGCCGCCTAGCTTAACCCGAAAGCTTTGACTAAGGGAAATGTGTGGGAGGGTACATGGATAACTTGCAAAATAAAAAGAGTATCGCTGTCCCTAGGGAGGAAGTGGAGAATATTGGAATCAAAATGTCTTTTAAGCTTCCCCTGCCCACTGTCCAGTTAAAGCTCATTTAGGATTTTGTAGCTTTTTCTTTTCCTTATCTGCAGTCTCTTCCTGTGCTGTAACTTTGGGCTAAGTTGCCTGGAGTTCAGAAAGCAGAAAAAAGCAGTGACTTAAGGTGTGTAAGAACCTAGAATGAAAAATGAAGAATAATTAAACAGCACTGTAATAAGCCCCACCAACCTGGGGAAGTCCCCTATTAATAAATCAGAAGAGCAAGGGATTCAGTAAACGAATCAAAATATGTGTCCTGTGTCATCGCTCGAGGGAAGTCTTTTTGTAATAAGAAGTATGGTTAATAAAGAAGGGTTTTTGTGGCCATTGGGATTTTTTTTTCCTTAATAACAGTGGTGCCAGTTGGCACTGGATTTCCTGGGTGATTTTCTGTGTTTCTAATGAAGTGATGTATTGAAGTTACTGTAGGGATGTGCACAGTCCGGTTGCTGTTGTTCTTGGTTTTTAAATTATCCTCTTTGATGCAAAAGGACAAAGGACAAACCGAGTCTCCTGTGGGTCAATAGTGGCCATTCCATCTTGATTCTTCCCAGAAATGGGTCCAGGGAGGCTCTTAGCTCAGCTGCAGCCACCGGCTGGCACGTGAAGGGAGGTGCAGCACACGAGGAGGACGTTGGGACTGGCTCACAGATGGGTTTACATGGGTGAGGTTTCTTCCACCCGTTTCACAGAGCATTCAGTTGCTCCATCAGGCTCTCAGTTGGTGTAAATCCGTCACTGTGGAGGTAGAATGACATGTGCTGGCTGAGATTTCCGCGTCCTTAAGATCCACGTGTATGTCAGCGGAGGGGACAGACCTCCAGGCTCTGGCTGGTGTGTGCGGTCTGTTCTTGCCAAGAGCTTGATGGTACCACAGCAGTTCTCACAGATATCCCAGAGCTTCAGCCTTTCTCCACTGCACCACAAGGTATTTTGCCTCCTTTCAGTCCCATGAAGCAACTTGCTTCATGACTGCTACAGGTGTGACCTGATGTGTTCCTTTCGTGTAGGTCCTACCTAGGGGTGTCAGAAACGTCCACAGAAGCTTTGGTGTAATGGTGCGTTGCTGACCTGCCAAAACTGAGGATGGACTGTGTGTCCTAACTGCACTGAGTGATGCCACTATTGTCGGACTTTTCTACCAACAGCAGTAGAGTTTGATGTGAAATTAAATTAAGATTTAAAATCTTTTATTTCTTGTTAAAAATATTGTTTAGTCCGATGTGGTGTTGGACAGGGATGGCTACTCCTAGCTTCTGACCCTTTCTGCTGTTACAGAGCGTGCTGTCCTCTGATTTCATCGGTACCTGAGGAGATACGGACTGATCAAACAAAAGAACTGAAAGGAAGGCAGCCAGTTAGATGTTTTGTTTCTTAAAAAGCCTGTTCTCTGAATTTCTAGTTCAATGGAATTTTTGTCGGGGCGGGGGGGGGAAAGTTCCATTTGGACTGAAAACAAATTTTGAATAAACGTAAATGTTTTGTGAAAAAGCAATCCTACTTTTTATCCAGCTTTGTTCTGAGTAGATACCCCTCTTTCCTGGTATAATGAATTTGAATCTCGTATTTTTTTATACGTTGCGGGTAAAAGCCAAACCCTCAGTTGAGTTAATTGACTTCAGTGGTATTCTACAAGGTACAAATCAAAGCATATTGTGTCTGCTTGAGAACTCCTTTTTAAATCATTCGTTCACTCTACTGAATACTGCAGTTCAAGCAGAAAAGGAGGAGAAAGCTGCCGTTTTCTTCTGCGTTCTTCTTTTTTTTTTTTTTTAATTATGAACTGGATGTTAGTCTCTGTCACAGAAACACCTGAATATTTAAACAGAAGAAAAGGATGCTTAGACACTTTTCTGTGGAAGCTTTTTTGCTTCTATTTTTCTTTCCTGTTTAATTGCATTTCTTCTTGCGAGGAGATTTTCCTTTGAGCTTCTTTCATACGATGTAGAAGAAGAACGAGCATGACAGTTTACAACTTCACATTTCTTGGCCTGGCTTTCCGATATGAAGAGGTGACATTGTTTGATCATGTAATTTAACTGCCATTATCTTTATACTTATCTGAGTATGAGCTACAATATGCCTAGTTATGTGCCTTCGTATTTCAACATCACATAATCAGCAGCTCCCATGTGATTGTTATTTAGGAACAGATTCACCCATGTCAGTCACATTGAGTTGTACGTCACTGAACAGGAGCCCCAGTCAGGGGAATGTCTTACCCTACTGAAATTGATAAGGTATTTAGCATGAGAAAAGGAACTTAAACCAGCCCAAAATAGTTGTGGAGGGAGTCATTAGGACGGCGGAATCACAGTGTTATTATGCCAGTACCTTGTTGGGAAGATTTATTTGCCAGCACATCATGACTTACAGTTATTCCTCTTGAAAAACAGCTAAAGAAAATTCACTGTTCGCTGAGATAGTTTGGATCCTACAGCATACGGGACAATCCAGTTATGTAACTAAACAAGACATTTATTGACAAATTTTATTAATATTCATATTTCATAGATACATTTTTGGCTAAAGATGAAACCTGTATGTAGTAGATATGACTTGGAAATCCAAAGGTGGAGTGCAAGACTGCTGTCATTTGGCTAAGTAAAGTACTTCCACGAGTGTGTTCTTTTTCATAAAGATCACATCCTCTTTCTCGCTAATAAGTAATTGCTCCTCATTCTAAGTGTAGCTAATACAAGGGTTGCAGCGTGATTTTATCACCAATTCTGCTTTTCACCAAGGAATCAGAGTTCCTTTACTTAAGGCAGAGAAATATTTGAAACCTAACAGATTACCTTATATTTCAAATTACTTTGTCTCAGTATTAGCATCAAAATTTGCCCTTTGCTCATCTACATAGCATGCACTCGTATCTTGTTCTTTCTGTGTGTTAGACGAGTCTCCAGAAATCACCTGAGTAACGGCAGTATTTTCACTCTTGATCATGTAGTGATTTCCTGTTCCCTTTGTTTGGGTTATATCTCTGTGAGAGCTTCAGAAATGAACAGCATCTGTTTAAACTCGTGTATGGCCAGTGCATTTGTAAAAGGTTTAGATAATGGTGTTTCTGTCTACCTGTGCACTTGAATTGTCTGTTACAATTCATAGAGTCACAGAATCATAGCAAGGTCTGGGTTGGAAGGGACCTTAGAGACCACCCAGTGCCACCCCCTGCCATGGGCAGGGACACCTCCCACTAGCCCAGGTTGCCCAAATCCTCATCCAGCCTGGCCTTGAACCCCTCCAGGGATGGGGCATCCACAGCTGCTCCAAGCAGTTGTCCTCCAGCCTACACTGGTGCAGAGGGTTATTCCTCCACAACCAAGCTGAGGTGTCATTGAGTACTTTAGCTTCTTCTGTGCCCTCTGTCACCAGGTTCCCTGCCTCATTCAGCAGCAGTCTTCCTAGTCTAATATTTCCCTAGTCTTCTTTTTGCTTCTGTTGGTCCTGTAAAAGCCCTCCTCCTTATCCTTCATGTCTCTGACCACATTCAATGCAGATGGGCTTTGGCTTCCCTAGCCCCACTATTGCTGTGATCCTACTATTGGCTTTGTTCTCACCCCTCACAGTTTGGAACTTCCCCATCCCATGGTCACTGCAGCAAAGACTGCCATCAGCCTTCACGTCTCTGACCTGCTCTCCTCGGTTGTGAGTGTAAGGTCAAGCGGAGTATTTCCCCTCTTTCACTTCTGGATCCTCTGTGTCAGGAAGCTGTCACCAATGCCCTCCATCAACCTCCTCGATTGCTGTGTCCCTCTGTGTTGTCCCTCAGCAGATACAGGCATCATTACTTTTTGTTCTTAAATATTGTGGCAGCTGCTCCAACGTGGCTGCTGTGCTGGATTTTGGATAAGCATGGAGCATGGAGGTGATCTGTGTCTCAAAGCATATAGGGAAGGTTTGTGGGTGCTGAGGGAAAGCTTGGAAGGGCAGCTCCTGGGCTGAACACTTACTGAAATGATGCTGAAGCCATCAGCAAAGTATTGCCTACTGACTTCAGAGAAACAGGTCTTTGTGTATCCCTTGTGGGTAAGCAGGAGCCCATTAAACACACCAGACCCCACCATTAGTGTCTCCTCAAAACGCAAACATTTCACAGAGCTCTGGATTCTGGCTGCCATTCAAAGGTAAAAAGAAGCTATGAGTACCCTTTGCTGTATTCCTTGTTGTTTCTCTTCAAAACAGCTAATTGGTAGTTTGATTTTCTTTTTGCTAAACAATACATTGGCTAAAAGATACATTGGACACAATTAATCTCTGATGTAATTCCATTGGAATAGTTTGACGATAGTGAAGGTATGTAAGGGGAGCATTTGGCTGATAAAATTTACATACTCTGCACAAGCGCTTGATGTTTTTCATGCTGTGTAGTTGGAAACCAAACAATTACTACAACAGGTCAACAGCTGTCTATTCCATGAAGTGCGCATCGTATTGTTAGAGAAATTAGAGGTGGTTTTTTATGCCACTGCACAGTGCTTTGTGAGATTAAGCAAGGGCACAGAATATGAAAATTTGGAAAAGCTTGTGGTGCCTTCCTTATCTCTACAGATGTGTTTTCATCATTAATTTTAGCACTGTAAATTTAAATGTTGTGGGTTTTTTTTCTTGCTAGTTCTGTTTTCAAAGAGAGAATCTCTTCTTGCAAGGTTGTTTGCCACTGAAGCAAAATATATGGCTGTCTTAGTGAAAGAAGAATTCTACAAGATCATGCCTTTCAATCTCCTAATTGTACATTTTTGGTCCCTTGTGGATTAGGAATCTTATCCTACCCCAGACTCTGTGAAGAGAGTAAATAGGAGAGACTACTCCTGGGTCTAAAAGATTTTTCTTCTTCCATTCTGTTACCTCAAAAATTGGATAAGTTCACTCATGACAAAACTCAGTATGCATCAGTAGACTGCCATCACGGATGAGTATATCCATATATTATTGCTCCAAGGGCATTTCCTCAAGATATGCAAGTCTTTCTTTTATACTTTGGTAGACATATTCTTGAAGAATCAAGAAGGAAGTAATGATAAACTCAAACAGGAAGAATCAGGAAATAAATGGCAAGAAAAAAGGGGTATGTTAGAATGGCGCATAATATTTGTTGTATTTCTACAGAAAAAAATGAACAGACATGTAAGAAACAAAAGGGAGGATGATGACCTAACTGACTTCTGTGTACTTCTGTGTTCAGTTGTCATTTCAGGGCTCTTGTTTCTGACTGGGGAACGCAAAGCAGCAAACTGAACGCGAGGTTTGCAATTAAAGCCAGAAGGTCTGTCTGAGTGCAATCCAGATTATGAGAAAGGCAGCTGTCAAAAAAAAAAAAAATTATCAAATCAGCTCTTACATTCTTTAAAAATATAAAAAATTTCCTTTACTTTTAATGTCTTGACTTCCCAGCAAAGTCTTAATTTTGTTCTGAAGAAACAAAAAGCATGATTTTTAGTGAGCAGGATGAGCTATACTTGGGAATGTCTTAAATGGCAATGGGGCTAACTGTGATTCGTGAAGACCTCGAGTTGTGTATTTTGGTCATGCAGGAAGTAAACAGCGTTTTTTTCACTTGCAAGAAGAAAAGCTGTAGCCTAGACATCGAAGGATGGCTAACGAGTAAATAGCTGTAAGGAACATACTATCAGAAGGAAAGGAGAAGAGAAGTGTTTGGTAACCAAACCAGTTATTATGTAACAGCATGTGATGATTTTATTAATCGGTTGCATGTATTGTTTTGTAATAGCCCAAACAAACCAGAAAAATACTTTTCAAAAACCCCACATGGATGCATAAATATATTCCTATCAGTCACATGATTCCGAGTCCAGTCTGAAAAATATTTCCAAGTTTATTCTTGCTGAATCACTTCTGCACTCGAGAAGCTAAATCTAACAGATACAAACCCGATGTTCTTATTTCCTAGAGACACACACCAGCCAGAGTGGTGAGTGGGAGATTTGTGGTGAACCAGTCTCTCCCAACAAGAAAAGGAGCTGCTGTGTGTATTGATCGTGTTGCAAGAAGTTCTGATCAAGGACAGCCGAGCTGAAATTCATCTGACTCTAATAATTTATATGGATTTTGTATCACAATCAAAAGTAAAGATTGTTGGTTTAGCACTGCTATAGCATACTGTGTTTAGACACACAGCACAGAATTTCAGTAGTGTTTGATACCTCAGATGGGAACTGGAGTGCAGAGTCTTTGCCCAGCTAGAGCATACTGCTATCAAGCCCATCTGTTTCTGGCAAGAGCTAGTGCATAAAGATCCTTCTCATCTAATTTAATATACAGATTAATGTGTGCTTGCCTTTTCTAACCTGTAAACATTTTTAAGTGAGCAACTGGGAAAAAAGATAATTGCTAGACTCTTTCATTTAGAAGAGATTGCAACGGTCCCAGCTACGTACCTGATGCAAATTTTGACGTGTATAAAACCATCTAAGTCTCTTTTCCTTGCACCATAGAAGACACCGGTTTCTATTTTAGGCTAGAATTGGGCCGATCCTCCAGATCTACCATCCCCAGTACCTACTGCCTGAGGCTCTTTGCTCTCTGGTCTGTGAGCTCCTCCGTGGCCCTGTACTCAGTGCTGTTTAATGTGAACTTGTTCCATGTCAAGACAATGCCCACCCAGCTTGGACAATGGGCTGATGTCTTGTCAAGACTGTACAAACATCATGGCTTCTTTGGTAGTCAGCCACTTGAAACTCTTTCTGGTTCACAGTCTTGCCTACATCGTCATCTTGCCTTGGACTGTGGTGTGCCGTGCCAGGTACTTCACAGCGACACGTTAGCAAACAGGACAGAGCTTCCTTTTCTGTTTCTCTCCCTTCCTGGGGGCCTGAAAGTTTCTGGAGTAGAAGTACATCTCTTCTGCACACAAGACAGGCCAGCTGGCTTTCACGTTTGCCAAAATGTAAAGGAGGGGTATGAGAAGAGCGTTACCGGTCCCAAGCTCTTGGGACCAGCGCTTGCTGCCAACCTCCTTCTACACAAAATAGATAGATCTGCATCCCAGCCCGTACGTATCCTTCATTTTGGTTCAGACGTGTTCTGCAGCCCCTGTCCTGGGGAAAGTGCAGTCCTTTTCATCTTTGTGGGTCTCTCTGCACATGCCACACAGACGAAAGCACAAGCAGCACATCAGGGAGTTGGAGATTGACAGTTTCAGAGCCTTTTACCAGTACATTGGTGTCACTGTTTACTGGAAGACTTTGTCACAGTGGAGCTTGCTTCTTGGCTTGGATTCTTGGGGTTCTCTACAGTGCGTCTGCCAGTCAGTTTCATCCTAAAAGAATCCAGTCCACACACACCAGAACCCTTCAAGAGCTGAAGAAATATGTAATAGAAAAGAATGATCAGGGAATTCACTTAATTGCACTCTTGCTCTGAACTGAAGAAAGTTAATAGAGATGTACCCGTTGATGATGCACCTTTTCTCCACGGGAATGCAAATGTATTTATGATTTTCATTAAGATTTAACCATGTAAGTCTTCTTTCATCAAGTCTACCCGTGCTTGTATGTCCCTTCTCTGGATCAGTGGTGGAGAACTGTTCTTTCTTTTGCATCCATCAGGTATTTGATCCAACTGGTTTTGCTGCTACGAGATATTCAACTCAAAGGAAGGGCAATGCTGGGAGCACACAAGCTGGGGTAAAGAATGGTGGGCTGCCCTGGATAGGGGGTAATTTCAGTCCATAACCTGAGAGTCACAGCTGAGGTAGAGTGTCAAGCAAAATCCAGTTCCCATAGGGCCACTATTTCTGGGCAATGTGGTTTGTAGCTCATAACTGTATCCTGCTTAGAAAACTTCTTGGAAAACTTACTCATTCTGGTATTTTTTGTTGTTATAAGCGGAGAAAAGGAGAATATTTTTTCATTAGCCAATTATATATCTTTTTTTTAGTATTTTAAAAGACACAGTGCAAATTTACTTAAACTAAACAAGAAAATATGTGGCTGTAGGATAACACTGATGGGATTCACAACACTTTCCTACCTGTGTTCCACTGTGCGAGATAAATCTTGCATTAAGCATTCCACATTCTGCATACGAAGACCCTTATGTTTTACTTAATCAGGGAATCAATTCAAAACTTGTTCTTTACACATGGCTGATTACCTCAATAGATTGTAAGGTATTAAATGTGTGAAATAGTCTATAAAACAGCTCCAGACAATTAATCCTAATTTCACAACTGCAAAGTGGAGTTTTGAACGTACCTGGAAGTAATGTGGCAGCAACCTTTCTGATTTGCGTACCCTACCTGTCAATACCATTTATTACTGCTGATATTTAATTCCTCTTTTATTCAAATTAAATACCTTCCAGTCATTCAAAAACTGAATTATGTTGCTGCTTCTTGCAATTGTCACACTAGTTAATTAGCTCTTGGCATGCCTGAGTGTCTGAAGAAATTGGGAAAATGATTTGTAATTGTTCACTGAAGTACAAAGAGGCACTTAAAATAAATAAAGCCACATAAATGCAGAAGAATAGATGCGCATTTCAAACTAATTTAGGTGCAAGTTTTTATTTTATCAGCAAAAATTAGAAAAGCTCATTTGTTTTATATGCAAGCTATGTGTTCACCACCTCTGCCTGTACCTGAGCTTAGCAAGGTTATAAAACATAATGAAAATGGTGAAAAAGAAAAAAAAAAGATTTTATAGAAGCAAACTGCCAAATAAAATTTTAAAGAGTCCCTCCTGTCCAACCTCTGACATTAAATTGATTCTTATTGCTCGTTTACATTGTAACTGTGATAAACTGGCGATATGTGAATGTTATAGGACCTGGTACCTCGAGACCTGTGAAAGCCTAAGCTCCAGCTCTGGGCCATAGAACCTCTTCAGGTACCTTCGGGAGCCCTCAGGGCACAGAGCAGCGTTAAAGCCAACCCAGGTACCCAGAGGATAGCACCCCGTAGCCTTCCTTCCGATAGCTGGGGGACTTGAACGATGCAAAGGTAGCAGGCAACGCTTTTGCTTTCCTCATTCTTGGTCCTCATGCTTGTGCGTGTGGAGAGGAGACCCAACAAGCTTTCAGCGCATCCCTCTGGGTGGTTTTTTCTCACTGCACACAGAGGGTGACAAGGCTTTCGTTGTCGCTTCGAACAGCGTTGTGTTTGCAACGGCCGTGTCTCACTGTGAACCCACACGTAACCAGGTAATTGAGTCAGAGCCAAAGGATTGCATTGGTCCAGACAGGGGTCAGGTCGGTGAGAGAATTCCCTTTCGCAGGAAATCCCAGAGCACCTCTGTTTGGAAAGGTGATTTCCTCCGGCTGCTCGTTAGACAGCTGGTTTTTCCGTCCCTGTGCAGGATTCACAGTGCACGGGGGGAAGCACAGTGTGTGTACACCGAGAGAAGGAGCCTGGGAAGCAGGACCTTCAGAGGTCCGGGTGCCTGGTGGCTGGTTGTTCAGCAAATGTTCAGGCTCCCAGGGAGTCACATACCTGCCAATGAGAACGCCGAGTGCCCTGTTAATGCAGAGTTTAATGTACTGCAGCAGCGGTGTCAGACTTGACAGACCAATGGATTTTCCAATAAAACTGATCCTACAAACCTTTTTAAAATTATTATTATTATTATTTAGATCAGGCATTGTAGCCTTTTGATGACATTAAAATCAATCCAGAAATAGAGACTCAGAGTCTGTGGGCATGCTTGTCAATTTGGTCACCTTGTCTAAAAATTATCTCCGGCTCGCTTTTCCTCACTGCTCCCCTGCTCACCGTGATTCAGGTGTCTCTGAGAAAAATAAGCTGCTAGTGGTACATCAATGCTGATCAGGAAAGGCAATGTAGGGTGGAGAAAGTGTTTTCACAAACAGCAGCCATTTCAAATGACTTTGCAGTATTTACAGGTTAGATATTTCAGGTAACGAACCGTCACCCTTTCTGACACTCGTTGTAGTCACTCCTACTCCATTTGGGACTCTTTTCCGAACACAATTACTCTATCAGATACAGCAAGTACACTTTTGATTCACACTCTGTCTGTGCTTCGCAGCGTAAGGCAATCTGATGAGAGCGTTTGCTGCGGTTGTTGAGGATCCACAGTGCTGGAGCTGGACTCGAGTGCCGCGGTCGAGGTGAGAGGTGGGAGCTGCGGCCAGCAGTGAGCTGGGGAACTCATAGAATCATAGGATCATAGAATCATTCAGGTTGGAAAAGACCTCAAGGATCATCAAGTCCAACCATCAACCCAACACCACCCAACCCACTAACCCATGTCCCCAAGTACCACATCTACACGTTTCTTGACCCCCTCCAGGGACGGTGACTCCACCACTGCCCTGGGCAGCCTGTTCCAATGCCTGAGCACTCTTGCAGTGAAGAAATTTTTCCTAATATCCAGCCTAAACCTCCCCTGGTGCAACTTGAGGCCTCAAACTCGTCCAGGCTGTTAGTGCTGCATAAAATAACGGTCAGTCACCTGGGGTTTTCATTAGCTTTAGATAACCAAAAGGTATTCTGCGGAACCCTTCAGCCAAGTGGATTTAAGATAAAAACAGTGTGGCAAGGAACTGTGGGAAGGAAAATGGGCCAATGAAGACATGCCCAGTGAGAATGCCCACGCTGTCCAGAGCCCCCGTGGAGCCGCTGGGCGGGCTGGGGCAGCGTGGTGAAGTGTCCCCTCAGGTCTGGCTGATAGAAAAGGAACCCGCAGATGCTTCTGTTTGAATTACATCTCCCAGGACAGCCTTACCTCTGTTTATCTTACCGATATGACTTCTGGCTTGAAGCAGGTTTTGAAAGCATGCCTGTACCGTGCTGGTGACCAGGAAAGCGGGCGACTGCCCCGGGGGTGCACGAGCCCCCTTCTGTGGGCAGGTTCCTCTGCAGGCGATGGGGGCTTTGCCTCGCTGATAAAACAGAAAGTCTCTCTCCAACCTAGTCCTCTCCTTGCTTTGTCTCCTCAGCTTTCTTTTTCCTCTCTTTCTCTGAGATTGCACGTTGTATGCTTTTTTCCCCTGTTGCAGTCTGGCAGGGTTGCAGGCAGTTTGGGGTGGATTGCAGCGCTGATGCAGAGGAATATGAGGAACAAGGGAGAACAGTGATGTGAGGATGAAATGACGTGTGCTGAGGCTACCGGTGCAGAGACAGCTTTGATTGCAGGGAAGCGCAGGAAAGGCGTAAGAGCAATCCCGGGGAGCTATTACGGATCTCGGAGGGCAGGATGGAAAGGCGGACTAGGAGGGGTCTGTGCAGATGGAGGCAGCGGCTTCGAGGAGAGGACGCCAAGCACGGGGGATACAGTCAGCACTCCTTCGAGTCACAATTCCAGTGTTCCCTGCAGGATGTTAGTGGGAACAATTTCAGAAAGGATTTTCATGGACTGCAGGAGAGCTTTCAGGTGTTACATATGAGATGGTGTGTTAGTGCTCCATTAACAGGCAAACTTGTTAGCAGGAGGGGTAAGCAAGACAAAACCCAACACAAACGGGTTTTCTGCTGGGTACAAGTACAGCGGTGTCAGGGTGTAACTGTGACAGCTGCTTTTGCTAGATACAGCTGCTTCATTAGCCTGCCCTGTGTGCAAATCCCTAGATATGTGCAGCGCCCTTGGTAGGCTGGGGGAACCTGGGGTCCAAAGCCATTTATCTCCTTTAGGTGAGCCCACAGCTCCTCTACAGCAGCTGGGTGCTGACCTGACTCCATCTGTACCATTTACTGCTGCTCAGAGTCCGCCCCATTTACTACAAAATATCTGGTGAGCAATTTCTGAAGCAGTTAGTATTGCAAGGGAGAGTACTTAGAGACCACAGTAAGTCCATGAAGAAAAGAAAGAAAAAAAAAGAAAAGAAAAGAAAAGAAAAGAGAAAAGGAAATGTTAACAGGTCTGAGGCATCAGTGCATTCAGAAAGGACGTTTGTGAAAGAAATACAGACGGATGGGAAATCAGCCTTGCTGAAGCTTCTGCGTATGTTTTCAATAATCCAGAATGAACTGTTATGTTTGTCAGAGAGCCATGGAAATCAGAGGGTATAATCTTATAGCTAGGAAATTAGGAACTATAAAATGTTTTAAGTACACAAGAGGGAATAAACATATGTAATAAATTACTGTTCAAACAAGGAGAAGTAGCAAGACAGCCCGTAGGCAAAGGGTGAGAATGAGAAGAAAAATGGAAACTAATTGAATCTTTGTATTTCCTGCAGAATTTTCCTAAACATGCCCTCTTGGATATTTAGAAAACTTTTGAAAAGAAGACGACATTTGTCAATGGATTGGATAGCTTAAAAAAAAGAACAAAAACAAAAAAAGCTCTCATGATCTCTTTCACTGCAGCTCCTATTGGGCCAATGCAAAGTAATTTGAGTTTACAGAGATGTATAGATAGAGTGTATATTTATTGTCCCACTGTATTTAACTGAGGGGAGACACACCATCACTGCAGTGCAGATGGTAGGGTTCTTTTATGGCAGAGGATGACCAGGGAAAGTCTTATTTCTTCTACAAGGGTAGATAGTAAGTAGGTGCTTCCAGAAAAAGGCTTTGAAATGCGTACTTTAGTCTCATGGATAATAAAAGTTGAAGGAATTTTGTGTGATGCCACTGCGTTTGGGTTTCGTGTTTCAGGCACTTCCCTGATCAGCTCCTTTTGTAAGGGCTTGTGGCAGAGCGCAGGAGTAGAGCTGAGTTCTGGCAAGCCAGACTCAGGGGTGTCACGGGGTTAGTTCCACTGAAATCTCCACTTATTTGCAGAGAACAAGATAAAAGCAATGTGAGGATGTCTGTTACTGCAAGCCCTGGGTGAAGTAGGCTGGGGTACAGGCTGTGTGTGTCTGCCTTCCCTCTGTGTGAGCAAGTTTTATATCTAAATAAAGGCAAAGAAGAAGAAAATTTGAGTTCATTTGTATTCTTTACGTGGTGTTCAGCATCTGATTAAATGCTTGCCAAATCAAGGCTAGGATGTCAAAATACATTGGACATCCCTCTCTCTAATATGTGTTTATAGCTTAAATAGATATATTTACTAGGTACAATTATTTTTTAAGTAGAAGCTAAGTTCTGTAAAAGGTTATAACAATTATCACAAATATAAATACCCATTTGAGATGCATTTCTTAAATAATGTACAATACTGAGAATTCCAAAAGTGTTTTATAATTATGAAGTCAGTAATGGTGCTGCTGTTAAGCTATTTTAATGTTGCACCTTGGAAACCCGTCCTCTGGTTTTGATGTTGTTACACCCAGCAGCTTTAACTGAGCATTTTGTAGTGTTTAATTACCTGCTTCCAATTATGTATGGAGCAGGAGGGAGGAATGAAGGTAATAAATCAGTCAGAGATGATTGTTGTCCTACAGAAGAGAACTTTGCTGTGGGGTCTTTACCAGGCTGGAGCAAGCAGTTAAAAGAATTACTTGCTGTCTAGAAAAGCAGACTCCGTGTTTTTTGACTGATGGCCCCATGGTCTGCCTTCGTAATACCTCAGCAGCTTGGGTGTAACCACGTGAAATCGAGAAGTTTGTGGATGGTGGTGTTAATACAGACTGCAAACTCACCAGGACTGTTTACTCTGCTGTCATGAGCTAGGACCACAGCATGGTCTTCTCTATTTCATGTCAACGATTCAGGCTACAAGCTCAAGAACTGCTTTTATTTACATTGAAAATGAAATTGAAGGCTCACAAAAGACCTGAGTTTGAAGCACAAGATGATTGTAGAACTTTACTGAGGTGCTTACTTTAATTTAAAAAAAAAAAAAGAAAAAAAGCAGGGAATCATATTAATTCCTGGTTTTATCTAAAGGTGTGCATCATTAGAGTGTCAAAAACTGGCTCAACACAAGTAGTCCACACTATTTTAACAATATAACGTTCCTTTAAAGCCTAGAAAGTATAACTTAACAAAATTTATCACACTGGCCCAGGGTGCCCAGAGAAGCTGTGGATGCCCCATCCCCGGAGGGGTTCAAGGCCAGGCTGGATGAGGTTTTGGGCAACCTGGGCTGGTGAGAGGTGTCCCTGTCCATGGCAGGGGGGATGGAACTAGGAATTATTAGCACATACCTGTTTCGATTTGTTTAGACCTTTAAAAACAGCATAAACACTGAATACCGTGCCCATGTAAAAGAATGGAAATCTCCTGGCATAGGTGCCTTAGACAAAAGACAGGTTAAGCTTCTCTAATAACGTGATCTCTAGGAATTATTTGCTCCATCCTGCTCATTGTACAGTGTTTCTGATAGAATTTTCTGTTGCATAAAACATGTTCCTTCTTTCTTTATATATTATGACAGTTAGCTTAGATCTCATGGGAGAAATAAAAATTGATATTTATTTATATTCTGACTTCTAAACAGGCAGAAAGAAGCTGCCTAAACCAGATATGCTCTCTTTGATGAATTGAAATGTAAGTAGAAGTGCAGAAAATCCTGGTTTGGCTTGGCTCAGTTCAGTGGCTCATGCTGTTGTACTCCAGCAGCAGCGACAGGGGAATGGGGCTGAAAGGTTTATGTGTTAAAAATTATGGTTTAAAGAACTTGAGACCTCCCTAAAGAGACAAGGCATATTCTACAGATACAACAATTGTGCAAGACAGGAATTTGATGAAAAAACTGCAGAAAATGAAGGATGAAGTAGTGAAATTTTGGTGTAAAAGAGGGGAGGCAGAACACGCCTGCTGGGTTGGAATATTCCAGCCAAAGCTCAGACCTCCCCATATGGTCAGAAATATAATCGCTACTGTATGTCAGAAGAGTTTCAGCAAAAGATGGTCAAAGAAGTGTGGATGTGTAGCAGAGGCATCACAGAGCACCAAGAGAGGAAATCGAAAGAGATGTTCCTAGTCCCAAGGCATGAATACTGTCTTGAAACTTTTGATCGATTGTGTTCTGTTGTGTTCATCACAGCCCAGCTTCAGAAGGAGCCAGACAAACATGTCTGTTCTGAGTGAATTCATGAATTACATTTGAGCTGAGAAAGAGAGAGAAAAATCAGCCTTTACGGGGCAGTCGGCAGAACAAAATCTAATATCCTTCACTGCCATTTTAAACCAGTGCCTAGTCCAAGAAATAATTCTTAGCTACTGTACAGTAATAACATTAAGCAGTAGTTCAAGCAGAAAATACCAGCTCATCTTGATTGCAGGATGCAGCCACAAAGGCATGGATCAGCCAAATCAGCACCTACAGCTCCTGAAATATTTTTTTTTCCCCCTGGACATTTGATTAACCCCTTACTCGTAGGCAAAACTGTCTGGGAGCTCACAGGGCTGCAGCAGTGGTATGGACTATTCTGTTCACAGCATCTGTCTCCTGTAGGAACCTGGCAGCTGCTCCCCCAGGGCTCCACATCACCCGCCCTACGGCTTCCCTCGTTCTAAAAAACCGCACGGCACGCTCACGCTGCGCACATCTGGTGCAGAGCAGCATCCCCTCCCCTCATCGGGCTGGCACAGCTGCTGCCTCGAAATGGGAGTTGGCCAGGCAACTGCTCCTAATGATTCCCCTGACAGCTCTTTTCCACTTACTGATCCAGCTTTCCCATTCACCACCTGCTTGATTTCCCCCCCGGACCACTCGGAACCGTCTGCTCCCAGCAGCCTGCACTGGAGCCACGCCAGCGCTGTTCTCCCCGGGCTGGTTCCCTGTACCTCCAGCTCAACAGCGACGGCTGTTGTCATCCTTGGATTTAAAATAGCAAACCAACGAATGGAAGATTGGTTCTCTTGCTCCCTGTTTTGCTATGTTCCGATTCCCATCGTATGTCTGCAGGTTAATACTAGAAATCGACCAAAGAAGTGCTGAGGTTCTGAGTTACAAAACCAAGCTTGGACATTGGGGTCCTGAGCTGACTGGTGGGCAAGCACTCTCTCTTATCCTGAGAAAAAGATTATTCTAGTAGCTGTGCCCTTGTGTTGTGGTGGGGGCTGTCCCCGAGGTACCGCCAGTCCTATACTTCTCTTGTGTAGTGATGACCTTGGGCAGCAAAGCTAGGAAACGCAAAATCAACCGCCTTCCTGCTTTCTGAGGCTTAAATCTGTGCAGACTTTGTTTTGGAAATCCATCTTCATTTACTGTCTCACCACAGAGCATGGCTCATCAGGAATTTATGATAATTGCATTCCCTTTCGGTAGGAACTTTATGTTTTCCCTTGGAAAGGAAGCATGTTGTATTCCAGAGCTGAGCTTTTTTTCTCAAAACCAGAGAAACCTGAGATCCCAGAAATACCTGGAGCCTGGAAAATTCATCCAGGATATGGGGACACCAATGTTCAGTCTTAAGTTCTGAGTCAGAATGGGGAAGTGAACACCAGTATCTCGTATTCTGCATGAAGTCCATCACTCCAGACTGAAAATTCAGGCTTATCTTTTGTATCTTGTATTGTTCACTTTAAAGTGTTAAAGAAACTCATTACTGTGACAGACCAAGAACGTGATTGATTTCATCCATACTTGGATAATTTCCTCCAATGCAGGGCAGCAAGATCTAATTCTTGAATCTGAACTCAGTTGAATCCAAATACGTCTTCAGTTCCCATACCCCAGGCTAACTGCCTGCTTGCACAGCGTTTGCCATCCCTGGGTTTTTCCAAAATGTGGGGTGAGCACAGTTCCTTCCAGTAGAGATAAGGAACATTTCTGAAATCTCAAAAAAAAAAAAATCATTTTGGAAAAGTATTTTCCTCCTAATACTACTGGGTATGTTCCTCCTGCCTGGGCTTTTTGGGTGTGCATTCAGCGCCTTGAATGGTCAATAACCTTTTATATGCTTCAGTGGGCTGGAATGACTGCAATTCATTTGTATATCCGGAATAGAACAGACTGGAGCTTTATAACCTTTTAAAGCCATCTGAGGCAGTGAAGTAGGAACTCCAGCACTGTTGAAAGGGTCAGTCTCTGGTTCAGAAGCCATTGCAGAGGGTAGAGTAGGGGCACAGGCATTCTGGCAGAAGAGAGTGGAGAGAACAGGAAGTACTCTGTGGAAAAATACAGAGATCAGGAGGACCAGGATGATTTTCTTTGGTGCAGCCTTTGTTGATGCCATCAGACGTGACTCAGATGAGCAGACCTAATTCTAACATCTCCTGCTTTTCAGTTCCACTGACTTCCCGTCATTTTTGTGAAATTAGTTTCTTAGCAGGGAATGTTTCAATTTTCTTTCCCTCATTCCCACCAGTCTAATGATTCCTTACCATCTTAATAAGTTCAGTGAATGTGCTCCATTAATGGACAGGGGCATTAGAGAATAATGTCATTTCTGAAAACTCTTAATACATTTCACAATTAAGAAGGCATTGATTCAAAGTCTTTTTCAAATAGAAAAAACCCAAGTCATTTCCCCAGCGACACTTACTGCCCTATGAGAAGTGGATATTCTAGTAAGAAAGTTTCTTTGACTTTTTTCACATGTTGGTTTGTTTGGATGAATCAGCTTTGCCAGATTCCAGAACCTGGCTGAAAGACTCTTCTGCAAATAGCGAAGGGCTATTTGTGTTAGGGATTTATTACAACTTTTGAATTATGACCCAGCAGACATAGAGAGAAAATATAAGTACAAGTGTTTGTGTTTTTACGTATGTGAAGTTTAAATCTAGTACTATCAAGTTTTTGAAGCAGTAATTATTCTGTGTCACAAAGTTGTGATGTGCTCTTTGTTCCATAGTTCCTCCTCCATTTTATTCTAATAGACGGATGCTTTGCTTGCAGTGCTTCGCTCTGCTTAAGGTGTGAATCTGAAAACATCTGTTCAGCCAAGCATTGCCCCCTTGACAGCGAAGGGCAGGTTTATCCAGTCAAGTGCAGACAGCCATGGCATAGGGAAGTAGTGAAACATGAACTGTACGTAGTGTTAAATTCGTGTGGACACGTCAGCATGGGATTTTGCATTGCTTTGTAAGACTCGCCTTTCGGCCCTTTTGGGACTTCATGCTCAGGTGGCTCAACTCAAAGCATGGATGGAGGTGTGAGGATGCACGCGAATTGCTCTGCTGGAATGGCAACGCGTAGCAGTCCCACTGACGCCAGTCTGCGTGGGCTTGTGCGTGAAAACAAGGATTTCTGTCTGTGTGATACTGGAGTCTAAGGTTTCAGATTCCTTTTGAGGATCTAATGCATTGCTGTTGGAACACAGAACCACTGATTAACTACGTATTGTGCCTCTTTGGTGCTCATTGAAAGCAAGCTTTGTGTCTACATTAGCATTGTTAGCATTAGTGCTTCTGAAGGGAACATCCCGATTGTCTCCTCTCGGCTGCACTTTGCTTTCTGCTGTGGAGCACTCTCAGAGTACGTGAGCTAGGTTTCCTTACAATGAAAAGAAACCAGGAGCATTCGTTCCGTGAGACCAGACCAGTTCAAAGTAAGCCCTTCCACGCTCTATAGTCTGGATGTTCTGCTCAACAGACCTGCTTCTACTGCACAGCGTTGTTTGCTGTGTTGCTTCTCTTGCACACACAACCTTATGTGTGCTGGTGTTGAGTTTGAATGGACAAGATGAGAAGTGATTTTTTTGTAAGTATTCCTCTTTACGAGGAACAGAAATATTTTTTTTCCAAACTCAGCCAATGTTGCTGCGTGGGATTTTTAGACCATTTGATATATCCAAATAGTTTTGCTTTGTTGTTTTACTTGTGTCCCTGCCAGCTGCAGCGTATGTTTGTTCTTGGCAAATATTGTATGGGCTGGAAACTTATCAGACGCCTGTGGGGCTGCCTTTAACATATCTAAAGTTGGTATCATTTGTACCCTTTAATATGGTAGTTCATTGTATGCATGAGCTATAATCACAGCAGGCTAAAACCTTTTTTATAAAATCATATGAACAGAATTCTTGCAAATTCTATACATTCTGTAGAGTCATGGGCTGATTCAGAGCACTTGCTCTCCAAGGTGTGGTGTGGCGATGGGATTTTCCACGGACCATTGCTCCCTCTTTCTTACTGTGGCTGGTACTACAGAAAAGGTTAACAGTTTAACTCATCTCTCGTTATTTCTTGTCACAATTGAGGCATCCTGAGAGGACTGATAGCATCAGGAAGATAGATAACGTGATTTATGTGATGAGAAGGACCAACATTTACTAATGTGGGGCATCACTCACAGCGACAGAGCATTCCACTCTGTGGACAGTTAAGATAAAACCCAGCCATCTGGAATACTCTTGGCCAATCTCCTTTAAACCCATGAGCCAGGCAAGGTCAATGCTGGTGGTTTTCCCCCTTCCCTTTCCGTATGTTTTAGGTTGATGGTATGCAGTGGGTTAGAATACATTGTCTATGTCTGCACTTTGTTTTCTGATTATGTAAAATGAGAAGGTAACAAGATGTTATTCCATGCAGTCCTGTTTTTTCTTTTTCATGGTTAGTAAGGATTAAATTCGTTATTTACTAAGACTTCTAGAGATTTAAATTCATGACTCATTACACATGAAAAACTGGGGCTTTCTTGCCAAAAGCTAACAAGAATAACTGCTTCGTCTGAGTATGGGTAACTCGCAGAAGATTTTTAACTTCTGAAGAATGGTCTTATTAAAGAAGTAAAAAATACATTCTCTAAATAGGAAAACATTGTTTTTAGGTAGCTAATTAATACAGTTCAGGACAAAAATTGGCAGGTCTCACATGAATATATTTGCAAAGAAATGGATTGATTTAATAAAGCAAGTTTTATTTTCAAATATCAGAATTTCTTGTGGTTTCTACTTAGATCTGTACTAGGTTTTTGTTGTTAGTGCTGCTTTCAGGTGTTGGTAATCTGCCCATGGCTGTGTGTTTGGGAGGAGAGTCCTGAGTGTCGAGGCATGTCTAGACATCATTGCCATTACCCCAGCAGTATTACTATTGGGTAGT
>NW_010121994.1:29373-47853 GCF_000699245.1 Pterocles gutturalis
CTTGTAACGTGTCTAGAGTTGACATACAGTGTGGTCAAATCATGTACTCAGGGTATGGAAGGACACAGTACCAAGAGCTCAGAAAAAAAAACAAGGGTGTTTTGGTTTTTTTTAGTTCAGATCTAACATGTCATCAGTAGGACCAACACCTTTTCCCTCTTGGGTGATATCTCTGCTTTCCCTCTCTGTCTCCTTTACGTCATTTCTGGTCTATAATGCCGTGTGGTGGGTTAACCTTGGCTGGATGCCAGGTGCCCACCAGGCCCCTCTCTCACTCCCCCTTCAGCAGAAGGTGAAGGTGAGAATAAGATGAAAAAATTGTGGGTCAAGATAAAAGCAGTTTAATTAAAGCCAAGGCTGCACATAGAAACAAGAGAAAAACAAAGATGTTATTCTCTACTTCCCCTTAGTAAGTGATGTCCGGCCACTTCCCGGGAAAGCAGAGCTTCAGTGTGTGTAGCAGCTGCTCCTGGAGACAAACACAGTAACCAATGCCCCCCTCCTCCTCCCTGCCCTTGGCTTTTATGGCTGAGCTGAGGTCACATGGTCTGGAACAGCCAATCCGGGTCAGCTGTCCCAGCTCCGCCCCCTCCCCAGATGTGTTATAAACACCCTGCTGGCTGCCAGGGCAGCACTCAGTATGGGGAGGGCTGCTGTGGGGATATAAACCCCATCTCAGCCAGACCCGGTACGTGCCCTCATTTTGAACTCCCATCATTGTTTTTCCCTCATTACTAATTACTTTGTCCTGCTGATTTCATCAACTGAGAGAGAGAGAGAGAGAGAGAAAAAAAGGGAAGTATACTTGGACTCTTTCAACTTGCTATACCCTGTCGCAGCTGTGCTTGTTCCTAAGGTTTGGGATTTTTGCATAGGTACAATTTCAGAAAAAAAAACCATTGGCACGTGAAATCTGAATTCATGTCAATGCGTATAAAGGTCCTTGAACAGATGTGAAAGCCTCTTTTAGCTGAATGGTTTGTGCTGCAGTACACCGTGTGGCACTGCATACTGTTAATACAGATGTGCTGTCGGCGTAGGTTAGTGCTCCAGTGATTCGTTATCTGGGGCTCTCCCACAGAAAGGCACGTTCTGTCAAAATGTTGTATGAGAGCAGAAGTGTTCCCAATCCTCCTCTAGAAGCGCCTGTTAAGTTCAGTGACAGAACTACTTGAAGGGGGAAGCAGATACCTTGTCAAGATATCATTGATAAGCTTGATTGCTATAGATTGTAAGTGTGCAAATGAACATACTCCCAGCAAGTCCCAAGAAGTGCTCAGCCCCTGTTAGAGAACTGTCAAAGCACAGCATTGTCAGGACTGGAGCACTTGTTGTGTGATGGTGAGATCTCTTATGTCCCATTAAAATGTGAGCCGAATAAATTTGCCTCTTGGGTTATTCCAGAGTCCTGCGAAACAGTTCAGACCTTCTAGCTGAGTGGTGTTATCGCCTTCACACCTCCTATACAAACCTTCCTCAGCTGGTGTAGGGGAAGATGTTGATGCTCTGAGTGCTGTAAATAAATATTCTGTCCCATAAACTTTGACATTACTGTATTGCCCTCTGTTTACCTAGCCAGGCTTTTGCTCTCAGAGTGCAGGATGCTGATGCCTTTGTGGTCTGGTTGCCTGCTGACCATAAGGAAGAGAAGGAACAGTTTGATTTCTTTGGGTGGGTCCTTCTGGCTGTCACAGCAAACTAGCAGATCTGCAGTGATATTCTTGAATTCACTCTTTTCTGAGCGAATCAGCCTCTGTTTTCAAGGTTAGTACAGCAGATCCTGTTGTGCCATTCTGGGACTGAGAAAGGAAAAGCTTCCAGCTTCAGATATAATTGCTTTGTGAGCAGTTTCTAAGTGCCTCCTGCAAAGCTGGAGTGTCGGTTTTTACAGTAAGTATTAATGTCAGAGATGTGGTCTTGAAAAATTGTTTATTTTGTGTGTTTTCCAGCGGATAATGTGGTATAAATGCGGTTCATTTGCTACCTAAGTGTGTGGGATGCTATTTTATATGGTAACTTTTTTTCTCTTGTAATTAATTAAGTTAATAATTTTCTGTAATGTAGTGAAGACCACTGGGATGAATCGCTATGAGACCTCATCTTTGGGATCAGCCTTTGTTGCATTCCCATACGTGAGAAATATGCGGTGAAATGCAGTAATCCATTCCTCCTTCACTGCTTGTTCTCCCACTGGCTGAGCCCAAGGCCACTTCACCTCCAGTGCATGGCTTTGATGGTCAACGGGAGATGATCTCTGCTCTCCCACTGCTTTACTCTCCCATGATTTACTGCTGCTCACTCCTTTTGTAGGTTCCGTAGGTTGTCCTGGAAGAGTCACACAGGCTGTGTTACTCCTTCTTTCACTATAATTTTCGGTGCTTTTTTCTCTTTCTGTGTTCCCTTAGCTAGACACAAACATGGAGGCAGGCGCCCCTGACTTCACTTGAACGATTTTTAGTTTAGCTGTTTTTCTGATCTCTTTGGCAACTCTGAATGTGTGCAGAATCCATGTAGCATCTTTGTTTTAGAGTCTATATCTTGTCTGCCATCTAACATGTGTGGGCTGAGTCTGTACAGGTGAACTCAGGCAAATGCTCAGTTCTGAAAACCTGCATGAGCTCCGCTAGCCGTTGATATTAACTTTTTGCAGAGAGATATATGTGGAGAGATGAAAGCTTCATCTCCTCTCTACTCCAAAATCGGAGGCAGCCTCACTATGTTGCTCAAGGAAAATAAACAAAAGAAATGTATTTATGGCCCTCCCTGAAACGTCCCGGAAATTCCTGGGGTAAGAGAGCCAGATGTGTGAGACCTCTGGCCAACGCCTATCTCTGATTTAGAGAAGTAAGCGTGAGATTGGAAATCCCAAAGGAATCTCAAGGGCTTGGATCTAAGTTTCACCAAGGAGACGGCACATCGCGTTGCTACGCTGACAAGCGAATCCCAGACCAAATGGAGTCAACTAGAGCTCCCTGGTTTCCAGATTTTCTGTTCACAGTATACAAGCGTGCACAATTAACCTGTGGACAAGGACATGCCCTTTGGCTATGTTGGTAAATATTTGGTCTCACTAGGAGTAATTGGTCCCTGGTGGAGTTAGTGGAAGTGCTTTCCCGTCTACTGGAGAGGCATGCAGCGATCCTTGTCCTTCTCCTCTTTCCTCCAGCTGGTACAGGCGCTACTGTGGGGGCTGGGGCAGTGGAGGGGGGTGGTGGCAGAGATGCTCTGAGTCCTGTGCCTCTTCTATGTGTATTGATATATTCAGCTTTAGCTCAGTTTTCTATAGACATCTTTCTATGGTCACCCTTTCCATGAAATTACGTTAAATCACTGGTTCTGCTGAAGTTACATTCTCCCTCAATGGCAACAACAAAGCTGAAATTCCTTTTATTCTGATTTTTATGAGCGAGGACTTCTGGAGGACATCACGGGGACAGGACTGTGTCTTGTCCTTCCTGGTGCTACGGTGCTGCCGCTTTTCCCACAGATGGTCCAGATGTGCCAGCAGATAAACAGCCTTTTCTTGGTGAGATCTGAGACAGCAGACATCTGACTTGAGGCAGCCCATTGCAAATGGCAGCGAGCGAGCAGCAAACTGATAGAAAAGACACGCACACAAAAAGGAAATGGTGAGAGAGAGAGAAAGCGCAGAAAGTGACATCTGGAGAGACACTGTCTGGCGACTGTAGGTGACTGGTGCTGCCAGGATTATTTTTTATTTTTTGCTCGTTGGTGTAAACATTGCAAGAAAGATTCTAAACCAATATTTCATAGATGACAGGTTTGATATTCATGATTTTGGGGGACTGCTCTTATTAACAGTATGAACTGGCACTACAGAGAAGTAGCTGCTTGTTTTTCTTCTGTAGATACAGCTTATGAACAAAGTTGGACTGGTTGTATTAAAATTTTAGAAAACCCATAGCAAGATCAGGGATGCTCTGACCCTTATTCTCTCTATAAAACTATGAAACACCTTCACTTTTTAAATTCAGTTTCTGATAAAGAGCCTGCTCTGCTCTCACCTTCCTGCCCTTGCCATCATTAAGAACTTCACAGAGTGCTCCCATGATGAACAGTGTTTTTTCCTCCTGTCTCCAAGTGGAACTGCTAGTTCTGAAAACAAACTTTTTCTGGGTTTATCTGGGTCAGATAAGTTGCTATGTGCATTTGTACCCCAGAACAGACTTTTTAACTAGCACATACATATGTGTATGTATATATATATATATATTACAGCTCCTTCTTGAGCTGCCTGACTGAGTGTTTCTGTTCCAGTAATAGCAGAGCAACTCAGTGGTTACTTGTGTTAGGTGCTGCCTGGGTATAGTTTACTATCCCAAATGGATGGATGTGTGAGCAAAAGAAATAGTACTGCTTACCTATGGGTGGCTGAGAGACAGAGAGGTTGATGGCCAGGTGTTTAAAAGTAGTTGGGCCCCTTAATAAATGGGGTTTAGGTGATTTTCTAAAGCCATGTAGGACGTCCGTGACAAAGCTTGAAATGAGCCACAGCTGAATCTAAGCTTTGTAACAGAACTTTATCCTAGCCTAGGTTTTTAAAAACCACACCTAGTCCTTTGTTTATCCTTCTGTTTTCACTCCTGTTGATGTCTTTTGGATCTACTGGCCATGTTTAAGGGAAAGGGGAGAGAGACCTGGCCATGTTTAAGGGAAAGGGGAGAGAGACCCAGCCATGTCTGCTGGGCAGGGAGCTTCCTATCAGACCGGTCACTTCTCTGGGCATCGCAGAGTCCAGGGACAAGCTACACCCGTGTCTGCTTCATCCCTTTACTCAGAGAACTGCTGTCTGCAGCATTTTGCTTTATCGACTCCATAGGTATTCCAGTCATCAGCTGCCTTCGTGCTGCTCTGCCTACATCCGTTACCACCCGTTACACCTGGCAGTGTTCCCAGCCCACGTCCTGTAGGGTGGTTATATGAGGTTCATGCATCTGCATTCAACATAGAATCATATAGAATCCCAGAGTGGTTTGGGTTGGAAAGGACCTTAAAGCCCACCCAGTGCCACCCCCTGCCATGGGCAGGGACACCTCCCACCAGCCCAGGTTGCCCAAAGCCTCATCCAGCCTGGCCTTGAACCCCTTCAGGGATGGGGCATCCACAGCTTCTCTGGGCACCCTGGGCCACTGCCTCACTCCCCGCACAGGAAAACGTTTCTTCCTAATAGAGGCAGGGAGGGGAGGAGGGAAGGCAGGGTCTGCTGGCGCATGCCTGGCTCTCCGTCCAGCGGGGTCAGCCGTCAGCCAGGGCAGGCAGCGCGCCTGGGAGCTCAGAAACACCTGCGTGCTCAGACATCACTGCTTGAGATGTAACCAGCACGAGCTGATGAGAAGCTCCGCTCCTCTGGATTTCTTCTCTGCACAATGGCAGCTCACATACTTTGCCGTCACTCCTTGTTTAGCGTTTTAAAAGCTCTTGGCATGGTCACCAAGGTTTGCCATGCTTAAATACTGAAACACGGATCTGTCATACAGGGATCCTGTCTGAAATGAGGAAACGTGTTTGTCAGCAAGGCTGTGTGTGTGTGTCCTGTATTCTGATGGTTTATATGGAATTGTCTCAGACTAGTTCCGTGCTGTTGTGTAACACTTTGTGGAATAAGCGTATGACAGAATTTTGTCTTTTGAGGGTTTTACGGAAGACACTAAACAGAGCAGACATTACAGTTTTGTGATGAAGTCCTGAATGTGGCTCTGAGTAACAGTTCTGCCAGCTGTAAAGAGAGTGCCATACGCATTTAATAAACAAACAAACAAAACATTGCAAACAGTGTTTAGAATATGCTAAATGACTTTAAACAAAAGCTATTAGTAAGTCAAATATTGTGCCTCCTATTCCAAGTTGTTGCTGTTGCCACGTTCTGGTCATTTTAATATGCATATTTCAGTACGCACATACACACATTATCCTCTAATCATCTTTCAGAGATAATTATTCAGTACCTATTGTGATTACAATATACAGTGTGCATCACTTAGTGTTTTTAGAGCTGAAGAGAGCACAGGCATCTTTGTCTCTTCAGATTCTCCAACTTCTTTTCAGTAAAACTGACATTGTTGAAAGTGGAATTTTAGTCCATTCATTGACCTGTGCTGTTGACGTTCTTCTAGGGAAGTAGAAGCCAACAGGGACATGGAAGTGTGCAAATGAAATATACGCATCATTGCTATGCTTTGGGCATGATAGGAGGCACTTTTCCCTATTTCCATAGTTAAATACAGATCTTCAGATCCCCTTCTGCACCCCTGTTCAGCGCTGCTTGTCTCACTTCAGGGGCAGCGGTATTTTCTGTGTGATCAAGAAAGCAAACTGAACTTCGTAACCACAACCTCCTGCGAGGTCAGTGAGCTAAGCTGCCGTGCCTGTCTCTGCACAGCTGCTGAGACACAAGCATGGGAGTTTTCCCTTTCTCTGGGCTCTGAAGGGAGTTTTATGGCCTCTGGAAGAAGGACCCAGGTTTCCTGCAGGTTTGTCTTCCAGTTCATTGACATTGGTGTAGGCTTTCCTGGTGTTTTACCAAATGGGACTCCTCGTTGTAGCCTTTTCCTGCCTAAGAAAAAGCCTCTTTTACTGTATTTTATTGAAATACTGTCTTTGAGACCCCTGCTCCTGTCTCACGTTGCAACGTGGCGTTGAAAGAGGCTCTGCAAGGGAGGGGGGATCAGAACTAGGGGACAGACACAGAAACATTCTTGTGCACAAGGTGATTGCACACATCTCCTTAGTAAATCCTGTTAAAATTGAGATGCTGAAGTATAAAATGTAGGGTTTGTTTATGCAAAGTGTTACAGATGTGCTTTTTGTTTAACAGTGACTGTTGGTGATGTCTTCTCACATAGATGCCTAGTTAATTTTTTTAAGATTTAGAAAGACTTTTACTTTTGTTTGGCATAGCTTTTTTAGCTCTGATTGACCCGTGCACATCTATATATACATTGGTTTTATCTGTGTTCTTGAAATAGACCGGAACATAGTATATAGCGTTGTTTGCCTGCAAGAGAGACATTCTTGACAAGACAAAAGGGGTTATGTGAACAGCGAGAACAGCTGCTGATCTTCTCCATCAGAATGATTTCTAATCATTTTCTGCCTATGTGTGTGCATTGAATGTTTATGCCACTAGAACAGTAATAGCAATTCTTAACTTAGAGTACTTTACTCAAGTTTTAAGCTAGTTTCAGAAATAATTTTCTTGTCAGACTCGTCACTGTAAGCCTCTTCTGCCATACGTTGATTTGTATGAAGTGTGTCCCATTCATGGTGAAAGTAACCCAAAGGAGAGGCCTTAGCAATAAGCCTTGCTTAGGATGCTGAAGCAGAACTTGGGTGCTATCCACGTGATCCCACAATACGTCCGCATAGGAATGCGTTTCAGCTGCAATTGGAAGAGTCATAAGGATCTCTGCTGCAGCTTCTTGGGCAGGTACTGGGATAGATGCCTCCTGTATATCTGATCCCATCTGATCACACTGACATTTTGACATCTGCAATTTTTTAGCTTGTATCTTTGAAAAGCAAAACCATTTTCTTTAAGACTGTGCTATAATGGCTGTGAAGAATGCTTGTTTCTCGGGACACGTACAATATACAGTGATGGCTCTTTCATCAGGTTAGCATTTCTTTCTCATCATGCCAGAAAAGACTACGTGTCAATGCCAGAAAAATGGAAGGAGCAAAAGAAGAAAAAGCAAGCACATTTTTACAGTCAGCTAGAATTATGGATTTTACAATATTCTTTGATATTTTTTCTTGTGATGTTAATGATTCATTCCCTACTTTTCAATTACTATTAAAAAGTTGAACATAAGTAAAAATACATCCATATAAAGAATCTGTCTCCTTCAGCCTGAAAGAAAACCAAAGGTCTGTTAGGCTTGTATTTTGAATGGAATCATTTAACACGTGTTTTCTTGTAGCTCGTCAGTAGAAGCAGTCTGATTATGGTGTTGCAGCAGACTTCAGCCAAACCGTGCGAATGCTTTGTTGCATAGATATGGAAGGTGCACTTTGAGTTAAACTGTTAATGTAACAGGAAGAGGTGGTGCATTACGAAGTTCATTACAGTAGTAAGAGTAGTTTTTTTAAAAAAAAACAAAACAGCATAAAGGCAATGACCTCTTGTATCAAATTATTAAAAAGAAGACAGAAGTGTTTAACAGCACTGTCTAGAAAATTGTGCTAAGAATGATGTTTCCATTGGTCAATGAGTTACAGTTTTACAGATACACAGTAAAAGATGATCATAGTATAATGGAATTCATTCCTCTGAGGAAGATTAACACAAAGCTTATATGTCTCTTCAGTACTTACTCAAGGCTCATTCTGAAGGGTTAAATTGGAATTTAATGATGCACTAACTGCTCCCTCTGGCTCTTTGCAGGGGAATGGTTTTCAACTCCCTCGAGAATATCTCAGAACCACCATGGCTGATTATTGAGTCTGGGGAAGGGCACAGACCACAAATCAAGCATGATCGAATAGTCCATAAATACGATACAAAAGTGATATGTTGAATGACACTCCAACAAGTGAATTCACAAAAACTGTGGGATTTGAAAATAGCTGAGATATCTGATACCAAACATTATGTATGGGTTAAGCATGGTTTACAACATAAAGGCAGAAACTTCTGACGGTTTTATAAACTCTAGTACACAGCAGAATAAAAGATTTAAGTTGCTAAATATGAGACTAGGTCCTTGACTTCACTCATTGACATCATTAAGCCTTCACCGTATCACTAGTGAGAGGAACAGCCTCAGGTCCTAGACTTATTGTTATAAATGACAAATCCCATCTGAATCAGGGGAATCTCTTCACTTTCTGTCTGTAGCATGTTGCCTAGCAATCAAGAACTCAAGTTTCAGAGTTGCCTGTAGGAATTCGTAGTTCTTGTGCTAAGGCACTTGAGGGGTGCTTGAATGCATCCCCAGGCATTAAATCGTTATGGACCACCTTTGAAACCCCAACCCTGTGTTTCTGTGATCACCTTCAGCCTCTTCTGCTCTCCAGCTGTGGGGAGCGGGGTCATGGCAAGTGTTGTGAACAATATGCAGTGATTGCTTATAGGTGTTTATGTGCTCATACCTTGCTCCTATTCTAGAGTATGAAGAACAGTTTACAAGAAAATTTTAACTTGTCTAGTTCAAGGTTCTAGCATACAGTAAATGTAAAATGTTTTCAGATCGTAGAGTAGTGCTGCTCTTCGTATTCCTTCAGTAAATAACTGTTGCCCGGTGGCTTTTATGGGAGACAATTCAATCAGTCCTGTGGTGGTATAACAGACAGTGCTGTCACCTAAGAATGATTCGCTTTGCAGAGATTTTTTGATCTTAGATTGAAACAAACATTTTGAACATCCTCCTGGTTTGAAACCATGATTTATTATTATTTACAATGTAGATATTTTAGAACATTATTCAGACAGAGCTTCCTTGACTCGGGGCTTAACATTCCAGACAGCCTACAAGATAACAACCCGGAGAAACTGGAAGGAGTCTGAATTCTGTTTGAATTCTAATGAGCTTCGGTGGTGAGACTCTCGGCAGAGCCTCTGCTGAGGAGCTGCACTGTCAAAACAATTTCCAAGTAATGCCCAGTAAAATCAGACATGCTGATAATGAAAAAGCACAGAATGAACAAAAATAGGTGGTTGAACTCAGGCGTGGTTCATGCAAGATTCATAGTGAGCCTCAGAAGAGGGAAAAGATGATTTTCTGGCAGAGGAGGAACCTGTGTGGGCAGTCTGCTTTCACTCCATAGGTTAAACTTAGGGAAGCAGCCTCAGTAATGAAGGGTTGTATGTCTCAAAGAATGAGACAACGAGGTCTTTTCTCAGGTTGTCTTCTGACAGAAGGAAATAATTACAAAATACACTTGATCTCTGAATAGATGAGTAATAGTTTGAGCTATGAGGAACAAGAGAAAGAAAGCTGAAGAGAGATTATTTCTGAGTGTTCCTTCCCCCTCTAACTCTTTTGCCCTACACATACTTTCCTTAAGAGCTTCTAATGTGCTAAATCAAACTTAATTTAAAAAGCAGACTATTTTAGAAGGGTTTTTAGTGGTGGTTGCTCTAAAAACCCAAAATGTATATGGTACAATTTATTTGGGTTTTTTTGTTTGTTTTGTTTTGGGGTTTTTTTGTGGAAAAAACAACATATAAGCCAATCCTCACTCATAGTGTATTATCATAGTACAATTGGTTTAATGGTGCTGTGATGTTTACACCAGGCAAGGATCCGTCTCCTGGGCTTTAATTCTTCTTTCGTTTACATAGTTTTAAGCATGACTAACTACTTAGCCTTTCAAAGGGTTACTGCCAATTTGCCACAGTGCTAGACTAAAATCAGGGTGACCTTTTCCTTAGCACAGCAGAAAGGTGCCTCTGAATAACCACAGGTGAGGGAAAACTCACTCTTCAGCTTCCCCAAGGCTAGAAATCTGGGCTGTCTTTAAAGTAAGACATGAGCAGTATGTGACATTTTGTTGGGAGACAAATGAGCCCGATACCTCTGGGTTCCCTTTGGCTGCCTTGCAGGACTGTCGTTGTGTACTTCCCAGCCCCCCTGTTCTCGTCTATTTTACCTTGTTTCCTTGATTCCCATTGTACTTACTACCCTTTCTGTCTAAAATTATGCAGTTTACTAAACTGTTCGCTTATCTCACAATATGAATTCTTC
Source organism: Pterocles gutturalis (assembly GCF_000699245.1). Classification (NCBI taxonomy): domain Eukaryota; kingdom Metazoa; phylum Chordata; class Aves; order Pterocliformes; family Pteroclidae; genus Pterocles; species Pterocles gutturalis. Next base: position 40,080 of record NW_010121994.1, read on the forward strand.
AATAATTTATATGAAATGCATTCTTGCCTGTTGTAGCTCTAAGTTAATTTACATACTATTATGTTTATGCAGAGTCTGGACATTTCACATTTTGTATTGTCAGGCTACAGAAACAGACCTCCTTTTTAAACAGCAAAAATAGTCTGGTTCTGGTTATATTTTGCTGCTCTTTTATGAAAATTTGAAAATAAGAAAGTCAGAATTTTTGGGACAATGCCACAGGATAGTTTAAAAAAAAAAAAAATCTTGTCTAAATAATTTCCAAAGGAAAATGTACATGAGGCATATAAAAGAAGTCTTCATGTTGGCTTCATATGCCATCTTTGCTACAATCTTCATCTGTTGATCTATTTATATACAGACAGATATCTCTATATATGCAAACCCTCAGTTCTTCACATATCCCACATATTTCAAAGAGCAATATTAACACCTTCCAACTCCAGATTTTGCTTGACCTGCCTATTATTAAGCAGATGCCATTAAAGTTTGGATTTTCCAAGGCTGATTGGAAATTTTATGATGTTGCAAAAACAAAAATGAAAAAGAATCACAGAGTGTGTCAGTTTGGAGAGATTCCCACTGAACTCTAGGAGGTTTCCATTGGAAACACGAGATAACTACTGCCTACTTACATCTGTGCCCATCCGCTCGCCCAGACCCTTCTCTGGCTTTCCAGTCTGTTAGTTGGGGAGGAATCTGGAATCCAGAAGAGCTTCCATCCTGGAAGGAACAGGAGAATATTCTGGTGTTCCAAAATGAAAAAAAAACCCCAAAACTGTAACTTGTTCTTCAGAATGCAGTTCAGCTTTCTATTTTGCTCCACCCCATCCCCATGTATGGAAAACAAAGGCTTGGTCCATTCCTTCGTTTCCTAATTTCCCATAACAGTCAGACAGGCACGTCTCCTTTTATCTCCCACTGCCACTCCAGAAACACCACCACTCCTTCGGCTAATGTGTTAGTTTGGAGGAGAGGACCCTCCATTTTCACCAACAGAGCGGCAGAATGTCCGAAAGCAGCTAAGGAGACCATGAGACCCGAAAGCTTGTTCAGTTTCAGACCTGGCCACTCCTGCACATCCTTATTACCTTGGATAAACTGTGTTTTTTAAGCACAATCTTGAGCAAACAATGGTATGTAAATTGCATCAACCTACAAATAGCTCTGGGAGGCACTGTGCCTCATACCACAATTCAGAATAATTGCTTACTGTTTTTTTCTTGCTCTTGGGGGATGATAATCAGCTGCTTACCTCTGTCTGCAGCAGAACTGCTAAACAACCACACAGAAAACCTAACATAGATGTACACTTGCTCATCTCCTTCATTTAGCTATTACAGCTTTCATATCACTCCTTATTTGATGCACGCCATGCAAGTCCTTGGTTGCGTTCTGTGTGTTTGGACTCTTTATCTCCCGTAGCCATAAAGAGATTTATTTTTTATCTCCTTGCATGCATAGAAAGTTCGAGCAAAACCACAGCCCATAATTGCTGTCTGTTTTTTCCCCCATTTGTGGAATGCAGATAGTAAAGCTTATTCACACTTCTAAAACACTTAAGCAGCACTGATTCTAAACTATATGGAGTATATAAAATGTATTTACACCATTTTCAAGTTACAATGCCACAATGGTGTGAAGCATCCTCTCCCATATACAAGAATCAAATTCAATATGAATAACGCTCAGTGATTTTTCTCTGTGAAAGGAGTAGAACTCCACAGTGGGTTCTGGGAAGATAAGATGCTGAGAATTTGGTGTAGTTAAATGCTTGTGTCACTCTGTGGCATAAAATTGGATATATTATTCCTGAATTATTACAGGCAGATCTAAACTCCGTTGTCACTTCACACGGAAATATATTTACTGAATTAGTAACTTGTTTTGAAATACCCAGTGCCAGTTAAGAGGCGTTTCCGTTTTGGTGATATATACCCCATTTGCCCCAATTTTGAGTTAATTGTTGATTAACTGAAAGAGTAATTCAGTGACAATACTGGTAAGATGGGGATTAATAATTTCTTAAAGTACATGACCCACTAGGAGTCATTTAAGAATTAAGCTGGAAGAGAAAACACAATTAGCCTTCAACTTGAGTGGTTCTTTTGGGTTTACCTCCCGAACTCCTGGTTCACCCTGCAGCCCAAGGTAGTTGCACTAGCGTAAATCCCCGTGTAACACATGGCATTTCCATGGCTTGCCAAAATAGGCTTTGAGGATTTTCAGGTTGGTTTGCTTTCCTTTTAAACACTTTCAACACAACAGCTGTGATATTTATACTCTTTTATTCTAAAAAGCATTTTCCCCATTCTGTAGGAAGCCAAGACTGCTCCACGCTTGCTCCTGAGTGCATTTTGACATTTTGGAACTGAGCAGAGGTCCCCAGAGGCCACACGGTGTGTTCGGATGGAACAGCTGTGCAGTTAGCAGTATTACAGTCAAATTAAAATGTATTAATTGCACATCAGGATTAACACAGACTTAAAGTTGTCTGAAGTCAGAGCCCACAGAACACCAGTCCTTTACCCCATCACCTCCACCGGTGCCATCACAGCAGACAGATGAACATGCCCATGTCCATTTCCTCAGCCAGCACCAGCTTCATAATTCTATGAGTTTGTAAACTGGAGTCAGTGGTAATAGGAAGCGGGATGCTAAGCACTGTTCCGCAAATCCTCATAATGAATGTTAATGATACTAAAAGTTATTGATAAAAGTGTCCTTATGTGGGATTTATAGACGTGCCAAGGTTTGCATGGACTATGGAGGGGACCAGAGCGTTTTCAGCAGCCCGCAGCACGGTGGTGGTGATGACTGCTCCTGGATGCAGACCTTTCAGGCTTGGTCTCTGGAGTCGATGCTTTACCTTGGTTTTGTCACTAGCTTTGATTTCCCTTATAACACAGTGACAGGACCAATTCACATATGGCGTTTTATAGACACTAGACCAAATCCCAGGTCCTATAACTTTTTCATATTTAATTTCAGGTGGAGAATAATACCTCTGAAAGGCAGGCCTTTGACTGTCATGTGTTTCTTTCAACTCAGTTGTTGTCTTTCTAAACTATGATTCAGATACTTCTAGTAAATATCATCTGGCATTTTACTGTATTTCTGTGGAAACCGCAAAAAAACGGAGCAGTAAAATGTAAATATATGGCTCTGAAGCCTATAGCTGTGTGTCTCATAGTGTTAAATATGATGTTTTAACAGCAGCTATTTATTATTCACCCCGTCTGCCCTTTTCTGCACACACATGCTCATACTCAGCAGAGATTTTGTAGTAGCTGTAGTTCCCATAGGGCTGTGTCATGAGGGCCACAATAAAATATAGGACCAGAATTATTGCTAGCATAAAGCAGCTTGTAGCAACTGGAAGCCTGGTTCACAACTGATTATTGGTTGGTATCCTGATGTAGCCATTCCATTAACGTGGAAATAAAGGAAATTGCCTGAACAGGAAAGAGGAACCAGTAGCTGTAGTAAGGAGAGCTTTTTCCCCAGTACATCTTGTCCTTTTTTTGCTTAGCTGAAGAGATGCAACAGGATGATAATGATGAAAGACCAAAGCACGGTAGCTTTGTAATGTTCTACTAGGTTGCTCTTTGGGCTATTTTATAAAATCACAGAGCAGAATGGTTTCTAACAATTGTACAAGTATTTGTCATTTCTGTAAAAAGGTCTAGAAAACTAAATTTGTGATGTGCTACAATGAACCAGCCCTGTACCTAGAAATAACTGAACGTTTTCAATTTCACATCCTTTTTTTAATGAGTGTGCAACGTATTAAAAAGAATACCTATACAGTTGTCACATCATACAGCTTCCTGGGATTTTGGCTAAACCACAGAATGTACATCTTGGACCTGGGGAAAGAATTTGTCTTCCCTTTGCTTTCCCCTAAAACCCAAGAAATGGAAATTGGTTACAAGAAGCAACCCATTTCACTTAGCTTTAAGTTAACATAGAAAATATTAAATCTAATGTAACCAATGTTACCACTTAAATGTACATATTAGAAAAGAAAATGAAAATAAATCAGGAAGAGATTTATATATATTCCAGCATGTAGCAATATATGTCTGAAGCTAGAGCTGTCAGAAAATTGTTAAAGTCATCAAAAGAGTGCAAGGAAGAAAGCTGTGGCAATGGAAATAGGGCATGGAAATAAGTATTAATGTGTTTGGAGTAAAGACGATGTTAACTACGCTGTAGGTCTCTTGAGCAGTGACAGCATCGTCAAATTGCTTAAAAATTGAGAAATTACAGAAGTGATCATTCAGTACTTCTTCTCCATCTTTGGGAAAAAAATCCAAAGAAGTAAATGATAGAGGTGTTTGAAAAGATAATGATGATAAAACATTTTTTGATCCTGTGGTAATTTGAGAGGATGTCTAGCACTAAATATTAAAATGATAGACATTTTGAAAAAAGCACATCCCTGAATCTTGAATTCAGAGGTTTTGAAAGAATTAGGTGGGGAATTCTCTCAGTATTTGACCTTGGTTTTCATCATATTTTGGAACACCAAAGAAGTTCCGGAAGAGATCTAATGTTCCATAGTAATTTAGAAGGAGTCATTAAGTAAATTATTTACTGCTCTGTTCAGTGCTTAGTAATGTGCTTAACTGGGCACCTTATGAAATTTCAATCAAAAAATTGAAGTGTTATGAAAATTACATGGCGTACCTTCAACACACTAAACATAGATTAGTTCTCAAAATATAAGCATTTCCTTGGGGATTTCTGTTTAAGAATACCATGTTTAAAGACTGTATTCCTAATGCTTATATAGGTGCTTTGGGTCCTGTGCTGCCAAACATTTCAGTGATGACCAGCAGAAAATCTAAAATAATTTATAAGACTTGCAAGGATGCAAAAACAGGGAAAGTGGTAAATAATGAAGATAAATTTTGAAATTCTAGTGCTCTTGTTTCCGAAAAGCCCTGGATCCTTCAAATTTTTTAGAATCCTATAAGTGTTATATCAGGATTGTTTTGTTATTTTGGGGTCTTTTTATAAAAACAGCCTGATTCTGAGCTGATACCTTTTCCTGTCTACTGAGAAAACAAGCTTTATTGCAGTAGCTTTTAAAACGGGTTAATTATGTATCTTGGGGAAAGAACTCCAACTTTTTATGTTTGGCATGCTTTTGGCCAAGATGGACTTTCTCTTGTAACATGAGGCTGATTGCAGTGCTTGTGGTCAGTCAAAGAAAACATCTTTGGGGAAAAGTTTATGTGGTAGTTTTGAGTAATTGCCTAACGTCAAGTTATCATTGCGTCTTAAGAATCAGACCTTCCCATGTAAGTAAATATTTCCTCACATCAAAGTGGATAGTTAAGTTCTTGTAAAAGAACTGCTCCATTGCTGGTACGTTAGTATTGCACCCTCGTTTAACCACTGAAAGATAATAGTTTCCTTTAGCAGACAGGAAATATATAAACCTCGTTGATTTAAAAATATTTTATTTTAAATACAAGAGTTTAGTTCTCTGTCAGGAAATGTTTGACTTTACCAAACATGAGTCAATAACCAATTTTACAATGTTGCTGAAAGCAGGTGGATGTGGCATGGAAACAAACACTCAAGGAAAAAATACACTGAAGGAATAAAATTAGCAGATACCTGGAGCTGTATTTGATGTCAGAATTCAGCCTTTGCGATAACCGTGTCGTACGGGGCCAAAAAACCCTCTGGCAGAGCTGTCATCTGGGAAATTGCTGGGAGCTGCAGGAGCTGTGGTCAGAAGGCGCTCCCCAGGCACTGGTCCCCACCTGGGAGGGCGTCAGCCCTGCCCTTCTCACATGGGCACATGCTCCGCTGAACCTGGTAGTTTTCCTGGAGGAAAAGCTTTTGGGTTAAATTACTTCCCTATAATTACAGTGTTAAGATTTTCTGACTCACACCATTTGCAGGGTTTCCATTGTTCGGAAAAGGGAACAATTCTGAATCACACTGTATGTGTGGTTGGGCTGGACTTTCAGAATGAGTTCTATGGAGTTGTTTATGTATCCAGAGCAATAGGGACACCGAATAAATGACATATATAGGTATAGTTGCATTTTTTATAAGTACATGTTACGAACCAGCTCCCTGCACATTTGGATATTTGCATGGACATAGATGACTTGCCTTTGTGTCTGATTCCAGCCTTCTCAAACAGATGATACGCAGATTTATGGGGAGAAGTGCAGGAGCCTGTTTTAAGTGTCTCCTTTGTTTTAAACACAAAACTATTCCTTAATAATAATTAAAAAAAAAAGTTTGGATACTTAGGGATATACGGTAAAGGAATGCTTAGAAATAGAAAGAAATAGAAATCAAAGAACTGTATTCTGCTTCCAGCTCTTCCAAAGACTGGATTGAATGACTTCAGTGAAACATTTCCTGATCAGAGAATCATAGAATCATAGAATGGTTAGGGTTGGAAAGAACCTTATAAATGATATGTTCCCATTTCCCTGTCTTCTGTTCTCTGTAAGACCTCGTACAAACTTTGGATGGAGAATGCAAAATGATAACTACTAATACCATGGAAAAACAGAAATGAGTACTGATGTCTAAAGGTGTAATGCAACAACATAATCTAGTTACATAAACTTTGCCAACCGTAAAAAGCCACACTCATGATTTAGTGTTCCTAGTAGACAGACTCAGCATTTTTCATTGACTTTTGATTGAAACCTTGGCCTTGTTGGTGTAATTCTGTGTTTGTGTAACGGGAGTAAGTCCTCACTAAAAACAAACTGGAAGATCTTTATTCCCAGAGAAATGCTTAAAATAAGACACAAACATGGAATCCGAAGAGAAGAAGATAGAAAGGTGATGGTTCCTTGTGTATTCCTGAAGCCATGTAGCATCTCCAGGCTTTCAATACAAAGTGACAGATTTAATTTACAGTTGAGCTTGAAGACATTTTTATAGCTCTGAATTTTGTGTGGGTGATACAAAGAGCTTATCAGAACAAGCACATTTTTTTAAACCACAAGGCACTTTAGGGTATATACTGTGAATTCAGAAGTAGGATCTTGAGTTTACGCTTAGAGAAAATATACCGTAAGTTGGATCATTAGAGTCAAAATTGAGATAAGATTAAAGGGATACCTAAGGACATATGTATCTTGTACATTATCCCAGTCCTATTATTCCTATCCATTCTTCACTTTAAGAAATGAATTTGCATTTGCTGTGGAGAAAAATAGAAAGAAGATGAGTGTCTTACCTGATGTCCATTGCAGAACAGGCAATACAGCTAATAGTTATCTTAATCTGCATTATGTAGATTCTGTTAGAAACTTAGAAGTTAAAAACAGGAAGCCTAGTAAAAGGCCCTGCAAGTGCCATTTGAACTAAAATGCAGGGTACATCCGTAGTACCAAACAGAGAGAGGAAAGAAGCCCAGCAGGCTCCTCTGGGCTCTCAGTTGGTGTGCTTGTGGTGCAGAGGCATGACTGCTCTTGTTGTGTGAAGTTTATTCTCTTCCAAGAGGATGAGATAGGCTTGAAATAAAAGGTGAAAGGTGTTTTGCAGCTCCTCAGAGTTGTGTTTTTACAGCATGAAAAAGAGGTTGTATGTATTTGTTGTCTACTGATGGTAGGGGAAGGATGGAGGTTGGGCACAAGAGTATGTGAAAGTGTGCGAAAATGAAAAGCCTCCTGAGGCCACTCGCATGCGTGGTATTTTTAAGAGTGGGTCTGGAAGTCGACTATCGTGAGAAAGTTGAATTTAATTTGAGAAAGTGAACTTGGATTTTGTCCTTATCTTATTA
>NW_010121995.1:0-330 GCF_000699245.1 Pterocles gutturalis
ATGACCCACCATCTGCCTTCAGCCAACCCCACCAGAAACCCCCAAAGCCCCCATCAGCCACTCCCCCCAGCTGTAAATCCACCTCTGCTTCCCATTTAGCAAACAGTAACCAGCACCCACAGCGTTTCACCCCCCGCACCCCACAGGCACCTGCTGCGGGCGAAGCCCCCCATCACCCTGGGCAACGATGCCCCCACTCGCCCCCGCCCCGCAGAGAGCATCGCGTCCCGCTCAGCCCTTACCCAGCGCGAGGTGCGGCACGGCGAGGCCAGCGAGGCTCAGCAGCAGCAGCAGGATCAGGGGCAGGCCCCCCCCACTCCCCAGCCAGTC
>NW_010121995.1:800-1021 GCF_000699245.1 Pterocles gutturalis
AGCCCCCCTCTCTGCCCAGCCATGTCCTGGCGGGTGGGGGCCACTCCCCCGCTATAGGCACCGTTCTGAGCGCTAAGGTTTCCAGGTTGCCTTTCCCCAGCAGAGGATGAGCATCCAGGTGGGTCCATCTACTCCCCAGCTATTGGCAGCGAAGGGGGGTTTCCACCCAACACGGACGCTCCCAGGGGTGGGGGTGATGCCGAGGAGACCTCCGCTGCCCC
>NW_010121995.1:1074-1423 GCF_000699245.1 Pterocles gutturalis
CCAGACCAGGTCCCTGCAGCCAGGGACCCTGCCGTCCTCTGCAGTGACACCAGGAACAAGCCCAGGAAAGCAGCTGGGCTGCCTGGGACCGTCCCTGCACTCCGCCACAGGAGTGATGTTTGGTGGCTCCCGGCACCAACAACCTCAGGAGACACCAGCTCGCTCTGTCTGAGCCGAGGAACTGGCCGAGAGAACAGGCAGCGCTCAGGAAGGGCGTGCTCCAGGCCGAGGGTTTGTTCCTTGGGCTGTCTGTACAGGCATCACTTCCCTGTGTCACAGCATGTCACAGCTGAAGCGCGCCACCGACAGCCGGAGCCGCTTCCTTCTTCTTGGGGTCAGGGACAAGACC
>NW_010121996.1:0-8952 GCF_000699245.1 Pterocles gutturalis
GTCCTGCAGCGAGGAAACACCTCTGCCATCCCTCGCACGCTGTGCAGGAACAGGCTCTGCCGCGGGACGCTGCCGGGGCTAAGGGCTCAGGGCATGCCGGACCCAGCCCGGGACGCCGGCTGTCACCTCCAGCGCCGGCTGTCACCTCCAGCGTCTGTGTCCCCGGGCTGCCACACAAAAGCCCAGCCGCTGGCGAAGAGGAGCTCATTGCTCAGGGGCTGGGGCACGACTGCACCCACTTCCCAGCGCGCTTTTAACAGCGAGATGTGTGGAGCCTTCAAAATAATTACATCCCTTCAGCCCTGAGTTATAGGTGAAGCTCAGGAGAAAGCGACAAAGGGAAGCAATAGAGGAAAAAAGTATTTAAACATCAGTTAACTCGGGCATCTCTGGAAAAAACAGCAGAGAGAAGCTTTTCCCTCTGGAGGGTTTTGGCTTTGGTGTTTGTACACCAGGCTTGGCTCAGCCGGAGCGCAAGAAAACCGACAGGAGCCGAGGATAAAACTCTAAAGAAATGTGACAAAATAAAAGTCAGATGCCACACACACCACGGCTCTCCCAAGCCCTCCAAAATTAACCCCGTATTTCTCAAAGTCTGGTTGTAGCTGCAGGATTTGCCGACAGCACCCGTTTGTGCTTCCTGCAGCTCTGAGACCCCAGCACGTGGCCAGCGAGGAGCAGCCGCCCGCAGCGGGCTCTGGCTGCGTCCTCTGGCTCGCACAGGGTTACCTTCACCCCAGCCCGGCTACAGCCAGCGGTTATAACAGTGCCACCAGCCCCCCCCATTAGCCCCCGAATGCGCTTTGTCATTAAACATATGTCACATCAGAGAGATCACATTTCAGTTAAGCATCGTATCCAGAGTCCAGTTAACACCAGGGCTGCTAGAAGTGGGTAATGGGAGCAGGCTGAGGCTCTCTCTGGAGCCCGTTCTGTTTGGTAATTTAATTTTGGACAGATTCTTTAAAATCGGCACTGTTATTTCACTGTAAGGGTTAATTATTCAAAATGGCATTTTCTGTAGTTTAAGGAAAATACATGAAGTTGATGGTACAAGTTCTTATTTCCTCACTGAAAAAAAGTCAAGGAAAGTTCCAAAAATAAAGGTGCAAATTGTTTGTGTGCAAGCGTTGTTCCCCACCCCTTCCTCTACACACATCACCCCCGAAAATACCCTTAAAACATTTTCACTGGATGGTCCTGCGACTTCAGAATTCACCGTCAGTCAATACTGTTAATGCACCTTGTTAATTTGATAGGATTTGTCAGGTAACTCCACTGGAAAATTATATAAAACTGTTCCAGATGAACAGATGATAGTGACATGAATTAAAGTGATAGAACAATAGTGGAATATAAACCAGAAATGACACCCAAAGTGGCTGCTGATTTATTGCCATCCTGAGTTTGTTTCTGGGCTCCCATGTATATTAGTGCTACAAATCTGGGTCCATTTAGCAGAGAGATGCTCATACATACATCACCAGCTCCTGCTCCAAGCCAAGGTCACTCCCCGTTGCATCAATCTTTTCAGCAGAGGCTACCTCCCCAAGCATGGATTTTGTAACCATCTCAGATGTAACAGACTTCCTCCTCTTCCATCTTTTTTTTATCATGTAAAATACACTTTAACTTCTATTATTTTTATCTGTAAATTGTTGCGGTATACTTCATCCATTATTTCTGTATCTCGACATCACTGGCTCAAGCTCACACGCATCCAGAGAGCACACTGACAAAGAACGGTGTCTTTTTGTCTTATTGTTCTCACAATCTGTGTGTGTTGAAACCTAAAACCAAACCAGCATTATGCATGTGGCGCCTGCGCTCTCCGTATCGCAGCACAGATTAGTCATCCCGAAAACCAACTAAAAATGCTTCTCCTACCGTTTTTTTAATTAATTCATTTTATCAAAAGAAACGTCATCGATGTTTTCGTCCAGGAACACTGTTCTGCTCTTGCTTCCTTTGTTGGGGTCTGCAGCTCCCCCCCTTCTCCGAGCACTCGCCAGCAGGATGCCCAGACACGATGCTGCTTTTAGCTTTGCTCATGTGATACACAGGCAAACGCGTCTTATTCCTTCACCACGTGACAGAACCTTTGTAAAAATGTTGAGACTACTCCTGTATGTGCATTGCGCTGCAATATCGGCTAAAACATAAACCCCAGACCTGGAACCGCTACGGCCAAAGCTCTCCGCTGGGATAGAACCGTCACTGCGGTCACTCCTCCGATGGCCGTTTGTACTGCAGAACAACTACGCACAACGTACACAAGATTGAGCTTACTCCAATATTCTTTCCTCAAATTCAATGATCAGGCCTCAAAACAGAGAAAATATTCCAGAAAGTGCCAGCATGCAACCAGCAATGCCCAGGCAGCGCTCGGGCTGCTCGACACAAACCCAACACAGAACCCACCCGCACCCAGCGACACGCGAGTGTCTCACGTCGGAGCAAACCCCGGGAGTGGAGGTGAGCTACGCTGAGGGGTTCCTCCACCACCTCTGGTCCTGTCCCACGTAAACACCCTTCCACACGAACCTGGGAAACTGGGACTCAATACGGAGCAACAGAATGATTTTGGATTCTCGGTGTCCTCCAGAAGAACTGTCGCTTTGCTACGGCTGCTACGTGAAGTGATGTGAAAATGCTGCAGGGAAAAGGCTTTGCAACTGGCCATCACTAAACCAACCCAGAAACCGAACTGCAGTTACCAATGAGTGGTGAAAAAAAAATAGAAAAAATAGTTTTTTATATTTCTGTTGCTGGCAGCAGATGAGCGCATTGACACTCAGCAGCTCTAACCTCCGTGCTTATTGTACCAGCACTGCTCTGCTAAGAGCTTAAAAAGATGCAGGAGAAACCCCAATAACAGACAGGTATTTTGACTTTATTTATAAAGGTTTTGATGCTGGACATTTGCCCAAACTTTGAATACCCCACTGGGGTTTTCTTTGATTTTCAAAAAAATAATTATAAAAATCACATTGCCAGGGTAGTGCCATGAAAAACACAGGAGTTCATAGATTGTTCCAAAAGGGAAATTTTATGGTCCTTACACTACCGCGCAGGGTCAGCTCCTTCACTGCTGCACAAGTTAAGCCATTTGTTTCATTTAACAGCTCCTCTCCCTTAACCATTTATCTTTAGTGATCTGTCACGACCTCTTCAAGCTCTCACTTCTGACACTTTCCAGATACAGTGAGTCAAACTTCACTGGAAGCAAACTATCACACCCAGACAGTTTGCTCAAAAGCAGAAAACATGCCCAGCGCTGTCCTGCTTCAGCACCAGCACATAAATCCTTCCCTAACAAGACAGTTCCAAATAAACCAAGGAAGCCTTTCTGTAAAAATCTTAGAGACATACACTTTCATATGTGCTTAAGGGTGGAAGAATGAAGAGACTGTAGGGACAATAATACAGGAACTCGTACAGTTTAAATTTAACAATTCAACCGAATTCTACAGAATAAATGTATTTTGTAAACACTCTGGCACTTAATATTTTACTGCTGAATCATTTCTTTATGGAAGGTATTTGCAGAAATGTCACAGGTCACCTACCAATGCATCATTAATCAAATTTTCACAATTTAAACACAAAGATAAAAAGCCATTCAATCATTTTAAAACAGTAATGGGGCTTTTATAATTCAAGATTCTGTCATCCCTTGGCCTTCGGGTTTTCAAAAGCACTCAGAAAGCTAATAAGAACAATATAAAACCTTTAGAGAATGCTAGTTTTATTTTGTTCCACCTCAAATTTCCACTTGGTTGTTAAAATCTTTCAGTCTCAGAAAAGGAAAAACCTAATCACTCCTAGTTTTGCATAGCCTCATTTAAAAATAACAAAACAGTTGGCAAGAAGCTTTCCATCAGGAAGCCCAGATTAAAAAAAAGAGACGAGGTCATTAAATAATGGCCTTCTTTCAGAAGAAACACGTGCTAGCTGATTGTGGATAATAAAAATATTTAAGAATTTTCAACCGAAAGCAATTTTTTTTTAACTGCTGCAATGCTAGCAAGACTTTCAAGTGGTGTGCTCTGTGATAAAATGGACCAACACGATAACGACCGCTCTAAAGACGCCTTGAGATGGACAGTTAGCTGTTAGAGATGGCCAAAGGTCTGAACCGTTCCACTTCCCCAAGCGTTATAGGAGGGATTGATTTACCTAACTGGACATCAGTGGTGAATCGAAGCCGGTGGATCATGCTGACTTTGAAGGACTTGTAGTGGTGGCTACTGAGCATGTCCTGAACCGTCGCTATATCGATCTGGGGGTCCTCCTCCGAGACCTCCTCTCCTCTTGAACCTGCAAAACAAGCCAAGGGTAATGAACGAGGGGGTCACAGCACGACTCCGCTCGCGCGTCAGCACGGCTGCAACGTCAGTGGCTGCAGACGCCTTGTTCAGAACGAGCAAAACGCTCAAGTCCGTGTCCCGGGGAGGAGGAACTCCTCAGCCTCCATCCAGAGACAAAATCATTAACTCATTATGGACATCACAACACACGTCTGTGTCCTGCACAAAGAGCAGCGCAGCAGCCCAGCGGCAGATTCTCCCGTCCCACGAGACACCCCAGGACCGCAGATGTCCCCGGGGGCTGCCCTGGTGGGGTCCCCAGGAAGGAGCCCGGCAAAGGGGGGCTGTCCCCAGCCAGGGCAGGATTTCCACCCTCGACGTACGCCCAGCACAGCTCTCCCGTGGTTCAGCATCCCCCCGCCTGGGACGTGGCGCTGGCGCCTTGCTGCGGCGCTGGCACCGCCTCGGGCACTCTGATCTCAGCCCTGCGGTAACGAGGCTGCGCTTTATTTACTGATTAGTATTCTCATTACTACTGCAGGTACTGGTTTTATAAAGGGTAACATCTCATTAAGCCAAAATGCCAATTACTGAAAAAATATAACGCACTTTAAAGATTTTTTACATTTTATGACGTTGGATTAACACCAATTTAAACATTACTATAATGCGATATATAATTTTGTGCAGAGCAATTTCTATGCCAGCTGCTAATAAAGCATCTCAGCTCCAAACGATCATTCAGATGCTGTTAGATAAAGTGGTATAAATATGTTTGAAAACCGATTTAGCTCCTTACAGAAGATACTGAGGGGTGACACGTTTTGTTTAATACCCCAGCTAATGTAGTCCTAAAAGCTGAATCAACTGCCAGTGCCGAGTACTAAATTTGTTGCGGGAGATTAATGAAAACTTTATATTTTGCTGAAATTTTAATAATGGGAAGATGAGATGACGGAATTTTAGCACAGGTCTTAAAGATCCAGCAGAGCAGATGAAGAACTTGTCAGGTTTTTTTGCATTAATTTTGTTGGAGACTTGCACGGTTGGAGCAGCCCCAACACCAGCGCTTCCCGCACCCCATGGATGCACGTTCCCACCCCGCCCGGGGACCGCAGCTCGCGGGGAAGCTACAGTGAGTTCCCGTGTGTGGACCCTGATGACAAGGGGGGGTTTGCCAGGAAAGGCCACGGCTCCTGGGGAGGGAACCCTGGCGCTCAGCTCAGACACATCCTGCTGATGGAGAACCTTCGACGGGGGCATCCGGCGCTGCAGCGGCAGCACACGCCGCTTCCCTCATTAACAGACACTGCTGGGGGGGGCACAGGCAGGACACACGTAGGCGGGAGAGAGGAAAAGCCCCACCTGAGCACGGAGCACTCCTCTTGCCAGCTGAAAGCGCTCCCGTTCCTATCTGTCCATTCTGCAACAAACGTCGCTGCTTATGATAAATACCTTTCCCGTCTGTATCAAAGGGAGGTTAGCACTCGCTGTTAAACGAGTCAAAATACACCCTGAGAGCCCAGAGCAGCAGACACACACTTCACAGACGTCAGTTGTACCAGCTTGGTGCCCTGCCCGCAGGCGAGAGCGATGCCCACCCCTTGCTGCCGGCACCACCGCCTCCGACATGGGGACAGCAAAGGGTTAACCGACACATGGGGCTGTGCTATTCGACTTGAAAGAATTCAAAAAATCAAATGAAAGAGTCTACTTGTGAATTTATGCAGAGCCATCTTAACATTGCAACCACTCTATGCTCCAGAATGACAAGATAAATTGTAATGGCTCCTTCGCAGACATTACCATGTATTTTGTCAAAGACCCCGTGTTAATGTCTCTATACCGCGGATTATCATAATGTATCATGTCAAACCCTCATGCTGCAGTACTTCAAAGATACACTGAGATATGTCAAACTTTTTGGTGCACTTAAAAGCGTCTCGAGACGCTGTGGCGTGGCGGTGCCTGAAACAGAGCAGGAGGATGTGAACCTTGTTCCTGCATCTCCTGCAAAACGTCCTTAAAACCCCTCAAGACCAAGGCTGGCAGGACCCTCGACCTGCCCCAGCCTCCCCGTCCGTGCCCAATTCCCAGCGAAGTGTCCCACCATGTGTCGACTTTACACGGCTCTTGTGAAGCTGAGTCTCCTCAGATTTAACACACCCAAATGAAAAGTATTAGAAAGCAAGCGAGCAGCCTGACAGATCATATCCAGGGGAAAGAACCGTCACTGTAACTAGAACCAGGAGCACTTGTCGGCGTCGGAGCTGCAGGAGCATCAGCTGCCGCAGCCGGAGCAGCCGAGCAGCGGGATTTGCTCTGGAAGCCTTTCAGATCCTCTGTGGATCGGTAACCTCTGCCGACTTTGTTTGATGAAGCTCTGTGAATGGATTCAGGTTTACAGAATTTCTACAGTTGCTGCTCTTGGGAGAGCAGCCAGGAACTCCACCATCAGAACAGATCATCTGCCTGAAGATGGCAAGACACGCGGACCCCTGAGGGCGCAGCGGATAATAGCAGTAATATCAGCAACAACGGAGAGAAATGCCCTGCAGGGAAAAACCTGACTGCAGAACTTGGCACACTGCTCTCGCCCCGCAGCTCCCGAGGATGTCTGCGAGACTGCCGGCGCTCCGCCGCGCGGGGAAGAGCCATCTCCACCAGCTGATTGGGGGAAAAAATCATAAAAATATTCTCCACATGCAAGCAGCTGTGAATAAACCTGTCAAATATCTGCAGGGCTGTCAGGGTGTTTGTAACGGAGATCAGAGTGCGGCTTTGGAATGTAAAAGCTTCTGCTTGGGAGAACAACCAAGGGAAGCGGATGCTCCAGGTCTATTATTCAGCCCAGAGCCGACCCAGCCATACGGCTGCTGGCAGAGAGGCTGTGCTGGTCCTGGGAGGAGCAGATTCCTGCTCCAGAACCAAGCTCCTTCACACAACAGCTCGCAGGGGACACGGAGACCCAGCCTGCGACGACCTCTGCTTTTCCTTTTAGACCACCGACCTTAAGACGGCCGCGGAGGGGAAGCTCTGCGGTGTCCAGAAGCCGGTCACGGCACCAGTTTGCTGTCTCTGCCTTTGACAGTCATCCAGAAAATGGGCACATTTCCCACCCCGGAAACAACAGTTGAAGATCTTCACTCTGTTGTTGGGTTTTTTGTTTTGTTTTGTTGTGTTTGAAGCCCGGTTCAGTACAGAGCCAGTATTTTTGTTCAAGCACTTGGACGACTGTGAAATACCGAGCTGTGTTTGTAACGCAGCCCAATCGTCTCGCAGAAAATCCTGATTTTCAGATGAGACAAACAGTAATGGAACACCAGGCACCAGAAGCACGAGTCTGAAAATAAGCCAGAAGCTAAAACAAGGAGCCTCGTCCAAAAGGGACCCCTGGAGGCACGGGAGGACGTATAAAAACGACAGATCAGTAATCTCAGACTGTTCGAGAGCAAGTGAACCTGTATCTTCTCGACAAAACAACAAAATATAAAGTTAACTGCATCGCAAAAATGTCCCTTATTACTTTAATGTACTAGCATATTGCTTAATGAAGGTTCTTAATTGCAATGCAATTAATTACACACACAGAGTCCCCAATTACATTTTCCAATAAGACACTGGGCTTGGTACAGGTCTAAAGGCCCTAAACCAATTTTAATATATTAAGACCAATTTCCCTTGAATACTAATTACTCGCTAATGACAAAATGAGAAAGAGGAACTTTCCAGAAGTAAGACGGTAAGAATAAAACCAAATTAGCCATGAACAGTTTGCTCCTCACATACAAGCATTTCGCATTACAAAGTGCAGGCTCTCAGCTGGAAGGTCCATCTCTGCGCGAGTTAGAAAGTTCTGCGTTCTGGAGAGAGTTCCCTCGTCTGAATGCTATCAGTAAATGTTGGATAGAGAGGGGTTTTCTCCCTATGTGCTTCTTAATCATGGAAAGTTTTCTGTTTCATTTAATACCGTGAAATAGAAACTTTCTACTTGCCCAAAGGAAACTGGCAGCTATTTTACCAGCAGATGTTTGGCATCACACACATATATATATATATATTTACAAATGACTATGAGCCTATGAAGAGCACATTTAAAAATAATAGCTGTTAGAACAGAGTTTTTCCTGACTGGCATAGCTAAGCTAAAAGTATTTTAAATAAAACCAGAATGCACAAAGTGAGCAGCTCACTGTGATGTTAGGAATTTCAAGCTATCATTTCTCTGATAGTGCAAAACTGTCAATATTCCCGTTCTAATGCCACGCCAAAAGACAGCTCCTGAAGCACTACAAAATCCAATTTCTTCTGGTGTATTGGGGGAACCAGGCTATGTACAGTGCATGAATTATGACTGATCTCATATACTGCCTTGTCCTTGAGCACCTCTGCGTGCAGAGTTAACTGCATGGGTGTTCCACACACATCCCCCCAGGGACAATGGAAGATCACTTTAAATTCACCCACGTTTGGGGAGAAACTATAAACAGATTTCTCCTGTTCACAGTTTATCATGTTTCCTCCTTTGGCCTTGAACAAACCAAACCAGTGACTTGCTCTTGCACTCTACAGGGTCAGAGTCCCTGTTGTGCCTTTGCTCGTCCGTGTCACAGGCGCTGGCTGACAAACACAGGACCATGAA
>NW_010121997.1:0-256 GCF_000699245.1 Pterocles gutturalis
GGACACAGGGCAGAGGAGATGCCCGCATGTGTCTGCACCATAAGATGGCACAAAATCAACAAATCAGGCTTGGGATGTAAACAACATAACAGCAAGACTTCATGTGAAGATAGAGGAAGTTTCTTACCATAGAGGCACAGAGGAAGAGGAGCACCCGAGACGTGGCTTGCGACCAGCGCTTGCACGGAGGTAACGCCCGAGAGCCTCGGCCATGGACCACAGCGGGGTGCACAGCGCCGGGTCCGTGACGATGCCA
>NW_010121997.1:350-898 GCF_000699245.1 Pterocles gutturalis
ACACCAAAGGGCTCCTCCAGCGGGGGGAGGTGCTGCTGAGAGCCGTCTCCTCGGGGCGAGACGGAGCCAGCCCTTTCAGCAATGTTAATACTGAACCGATGCAATTAAACAACTCCAGGTTCACATCTGACAGAGCCCCCATCGAGCTGCATCCCGCTGTCCTCTGGCACTTGGGCTGCAGTGTTTTACCACCTCCCAAGAACATTTCACTCAAACCAAAGATGCTGTTTGCATCTAAATGGCACTCCATAGCCAAATCCAGCTGCTTCGGGACACGGCTCCTGGCAGGGTAGTTCCTGACCATTATTTGAAGCTCACATGGCTAAATTCTGCCCTAGCTGAATACAGCAGCAGTGCCTACCTGCTCGGCGATGCTTCAATATAAAAAAAAACTGTATGGGAACAGTAATGCCCAGAGAGGGTCAGGGGATCCGCTGCAGCCAGGTCTTGGCTCTGGAGAGGAGCCGAGAGCCCTGAGGCACATTGGTGCTGACCAAGGAGCCGTGCAGCAACCGTGTGCTGACATGAGGACGCTTCAGCAACACGAC
>NW_010121998.1:0-3511 GCF_000699245.1 Pterocles gutturalis
GGCCGGAGCGGCCGCGCTGCCGGGGGAGCAGGGCCAGAGCAGCCCCCCGGCCCCATAGCCCGCTCCCCAGGGTGTGTATCCAGCCTAATATTTAGTCACCTTCCGACGGGAACACTAGGCATCTTCCTGCTAGCAAAGGAAGGAAATATTTCTTAATTTCTTCGCTGTTTGCACAGATTATGGGTATTTTATCAGGTCGTGGTGCCCCAAGTTTGCGCAATACATCTGTCATTTTCGAGGATATTTTAGTGTCTTCATGTTAAAGACAGGCTGGATACAAATGAATAAAATACAGCAGGCTGTGGGAGGTTTGGGGTCTAATTCACAAAGGGAGTATTCAGAATTCTTTACAGGTGCTTCTGTGTTCAGCAAGCTTTCAGCCATTGATTTACTGACCTAAAAAAACCCATCAAACTCCATTCCAACAAGTGAAAAAAGAAATTATGATCACAGGAACACACTTTAAAAAAAAAAAAGAAAAGAAGAAAGAAAGAAAAAGAGATCTTTTTGAAGTTTCAGCATCCTTCTAAGCTATTTTCCACTTGTCAGGCTCCATACACATCTAAAACCCATCATCCCCGTGCAAACAGAGTCTCGTTTAAGTAGAAAAAAAGAGTCAGTCCCATTCGTGTTGCAGGTTAATATTTGCTGCACTTTACAAAATAATTCCAGTCTCAACTCTGCCTAAGTTTATGGGTCCCCCTATTCCCACCACCTCTGGGTGTCGATTTATTTACACTAAGTATTCTACACAAATTACCAAGCAAGAGATCCCCTCAGAGGACAATATTGTGCATTTCTAGCACATTTCTGAGACGGAAATGAGAAGTTCAGTTAAAAATAAAAAGACAAACTATCACATTTTTAAACGATTTCCCTTTGAAAGACACAAAATCGAAGGTTTTGCAGTAATTTGCTGTTTTGTGAAATTTTACATCAGCAGACAACCTGGTCTGATTTCCAAGATCAATGGCACTTATTATCATATAAATTAATCAATTATTGGTTTAGTAAATAGTTAAGTAGATAAACAGTTTAAGCAAAGAAGCCAAAGGTTCCTCAAGGAAGATTTCTTAAGCTTCAGTTGCAGGCTCTAAACAAAAAATTAAAAGACCATAAAATCGGAGGGCAAATATTTTGAAAACGAATTTTTTTAAAAAAATACAGTTAAAGAGTGTTTATTTAGGAAGTCAGGGAGCAGTAAGACTTTCTCAGGCTGTGCTCCCATCCAGGACAGATGCTGCTGGTTCGGTTTACAGGTCCTTTGAATCTGAACATCTGCCCTGCACAGGGAGACAGCGGAAGGACAATTAAAATCTAATCCCTCCGAAAAGGAGACGTTTTTAAACGGGCACGATGCATGTTTTATGTATGTGTTAAAGCTCAACTGTTCCTCGGGAGAATGCCACATACACCTTTCATCAACCCTCACCACTGGGACTACTACTGATTTTTGCACTATTTCCAAATTATTCAGCAATTAGTTAAACCAATAATAGCTGGCAATTTTGTTCCCGAGGTGCGTTTGCCAGTTAGAGATGCGCCTTTTCTCCCTGCTATTTTCAGTACAAACCAGTCGATTTCGTCGCTGTTTTCACTCCGTCTTTAAGCGGAAAACACCCGCAGCCTCATCCTCCCGGCGCGGTCGCCTCCCCCGCACCCGAATCCTTCGATACTGGAAGATCCCCAGCACAGCCCGGGACCCTCCCCAGCTCTGCCCTTCCCCTCGGTCCCCCCCCGTCCTCTCCCCCTCCATGCAGGGCGGAGCGGAGCGCGGTGCGGAGCCGTGGGTCCCGGGCAGCCGGGGCGTGCAGAGGTGCGGCTCGGAACAAACCGCAGCAAACTTGGCCTTTACCTAAGGGCCTCTCCGGGGAAAAAAAACCAAAAACGTTAAAAGCAAATTTACGGCCGATGGGACGTGTCTGAACTTCGCAGATTAAAAAAGAAAACACGCTCGAAACAGCGGAGAAGTGCAGACCGTGCTGAAGCAGCACAAGGAAAGAGGGAAACAAGTTTCGTCTCTAGGGTCTAACGGGACGGCTGAAGACGCAGCTTAGGGAAACTCGGGTCTGAAGTAAACCCCACCTCTGCCTTGAATTCTTCTAATAAAATCAAGATCTGAGAATTTTCTTTTGTCCAAACACTTTTCCCTGTTGCATACACAGTGCTGGAAGACCCAGTGATCACAGCCGCTCGGGTGGGCAGTTACAGGGAGGAAGAAGAGCGAGGGGAAGGGGGGAAGCAGGGATGGGGAGGAGGCAGGAGACTGCTCGAATTCCCTTGCCGGCAAAATTACAGTGCTGTGGTGGTGGGGAGGTTAAATGAGGAAACACATCAGAAAGTTTGCAGCTCGATGCAGAGAGCCTGGGTCTGAGTTTCTGCAGAGGCTGCAAGCTTGTGGCTACTGCCAGGTTTGCTCCTTTCTTCTCGCTGCTGATCTCCATTAAGAGGCAGGGGCTGCGACTCAGGGCAGGAGATGCTGTGAATTTCCCGACTCTTCTCTGATTCACATCTGACAAACAAAACTCCAGCCGAACTTATTGTAAGAGCAGATTCGATGCTGCCTGCAGCCACCTGCTGCTTGCAAGGCCCTGCCTGGGCTCCGGGGTCACCCGCACCCCCAGCCCTGCACCCCCCATCCGCCTGCCGCTGCAGGTCTTTGGGAAACAGCCACTTTCTGACTTCCTCCCTCTCTCTCTTTCCTTCCAAAACTCTGAGGTGCAAAAGCTCAGGACAAGGGCAGAATAATTCACCCATCAGCAGCCTTTGAATGTAGCTACTAATGAAAATTCACAGCTCTCTAAAGTGCTAACTTACAATCTCTGGTTTCCAGATTTTATTTCAGGCTACACCCCCTTCCCCCACTCCTTAACCAGATGACCTTGCTTCAAAACATTTTATTTCCAGCTGAAGTGAAAAATGCTAACATATTAGCTTCTGTAATTGCAGTTTGACAGCACTTGATCTCAATAATTATGCTGCAGCTAAACTATTATTAACGGTTTAAGCTAAAATAAACGGAAATCCCCCTTTGGAAGTGAACAGAAACAAACCATTTGAATTGTTCTGGTGGAAGACGGGGGTCTCTTACCTGCGTTGTAGGCTGCCAGGTCTGCCCCAGGCCCTGGGCTCTTCCTTTTCCTGGGTCTCCCCTTCTGGACAGTCCCCACGCCGTTGTAATAAGGCAGTCCCAAAGTGTTGGCAGAGCCCGCTCCCAAAGCTGGGCCTTTCCCAGCGGCTACATCCGAGTGATTGAAATGCACCTGGTACTCCCCCTGGATGAGAGTCTCGAAATGGAGGCGGCAGTACACCAGATTGTCCTTCATGCCAAAGTGATCGCCGGTGGTCAGCATCTTGTTGCAAGTGGTGCAAGTGAAGCAGTTTAAGTGATACACCAAATCCCTGGCCCTCATAACCATCTCGGAGGCAGAAATCCCCAGGTGACATCTCGCACATCTCTGCACCGAAAACCTCCTGCAAAACAAAACGGCCAGAGGAAACGGTGAGAGGC
>NW_010121999.1:0-14962 GCF_000699245.1 Pterocles gutturalis
TAGCTTTCCTAACCTGATCTCTGGCTCCATGGACAGTTTCCCTGTATTGTCCCCAGGCTACCTGTCCTTGCTTCCACCCTCTGTAGGCTGCTTTTTTTTTGTTTGAGTTTGCTCAGGAGTTCCTTGTTCATCCATGCAGGCCTCCTGGCAATTTCACTTGCCTTCCTCTTTTCGCCCCTGAGCCTGGAGGAAGTGATCCTTGAATATTAGCCAGCTTTCTTGGGCCCCTCTTCCCTCCAGGGCTTTATCCCATGGGACTCTTCCAGTCAGGTCCCTGAAGAGGTCAAAGTCCACTCTCCTAAAGTCCAGGGTAGTGAGTTTGCTGTGTGCCCTCCTCACTGCCCTGAGGATCTTGAACTCCACCATGTCATGGTCGCTGCATCCCAGGCTGCCCTTGAGTTCCACATTCCCCACCAGCCCTTCTTGTGGTGAGAACAAGGTCCAGCATAGGCCTTCTCCTGGTTGGCTCCTCTATCACTTGGAGAAGGAAGTTGTCATCAACACATTCCAGGAACTTCCTGGCCTGCCTAAGCTGTGCTGTGTTGTTCTTCCAACAGATATCAGGGTGGTTGAAACCCCCCATGAGGACCAGGGCTTGTGAGCATGAGGCTGCTCCTACCTGTCTGTAGAGGGCCTCATCCACTTGCTCTCCCTGGTGCTCAAGACTCAGTCAAGGTATTGCCAGTAGGTAAAGAGCCCACGCAAAGTTTCTGGAATTAATTTTGACAGTAACACTTATTCAGGGGATGAGAAGGGTTCCTCATGTCTTGAATTATGGTTACTCCCATTACCTCTTCTTATATGCGTCATTCTTCTCTTTTTGCAGCATGCTGTGAACTACATGAAAGTTGCCTACATGCCACCACTGCAGGACATCGGGCCTGAACCTCAGCAAGTCCAGTTTATTTTTTCCGTCAGCAATCAGCATGGTGGCACTTTGTACGGGATCTGCTTCAATATTACAATTCTTCCTGTGGACAACCAAGCCCCAGAGGTAGGGTGGTGGTGAGGACGAGAGGGAAGGACTTGGAAGTGGGACTAGGATTTCAGTGTCTTGCACATAGCCTGCATTTGGGACTGAAGTGGAAGGCGAAGTCTGGTGAGTGTGCAAGGTGATCTTTTGCACTGAATAAGCTGAGGGCTACCTTCAGCATCTGAGTGGCTGTACAGAAATACGCACGTCACATCCTGGTTAGCAAAACTGCATTCCTTCTCTTTGTGTTGCCTATTGCCTGTGATGGCCAGGAGCCTCTGTGAATGGGATCAGGTCTGGGCTTCATGTATTAGGGCCTATTATTAGTAAAGTCCTTAGGCTTTCCTAACACAGCAAAGAAGAGTACAGCCTTTGCCATTTTGCTTTTTAAGGTGTCGCATGGCCTCATACCCGGCCAAATTGAATTTACCATGTTCAGTGCATGTTTGGAGGTGCAGTAGAAAAGAATTCAGCATTTCTCCTCCATGCAGGTTTTTGCAAACCATTTGAAAGTGGAAGAGGGTGGCCTGAGCCCTGTCACAGAGGAACACATTCTCATCTCTGACATCGACACAAAACGGGAGCATCTCTTCCTCCTCATGCAGAGACAGCCTCGGCATGGGGCAGTGGAGCTGGATGGCGTTCCCATGAATGAAGGCGACAGGCTTTCCTGTGGGGATCTGCATTCACTGGCAGTCAGGTTAGGAATGTGGCTGTCTTCTTCTCTTGTGGCAGCTGAGTCTCTCAGTTGGATGGGTGAAAGCCCTTCAGTGAAGTGGTGCAGAGGCTACAGCTAGCCATGCTCACCACAGCACGGCTCTCCAGAGCTGCTCCAGGCCAGGGTTACTGGCTGAGCCTTAGTACTGCAGTGGTCACTGCGGAGACTGAGATGTTGTGTGGCCAGGAAGTGGGAGCTAGCAACTGTGTCTGATGTAGGTAGGTTACTCTATAAAGCACTGCCCCATGCAGATGAGGAGGCAAATTCTGTATTCAGCCATGCAGCTGCTGTGAAGAAGGCAATGGTTGACAGCTTTTTCTTTTAAAGAAGTTGTGTGCTTATTGGTTAGTTTACAAGAAAACTTGTATTAACACTAATTAACTTAGAGGTGAAAATTTTGCTGTTATATTTGTGGCAAGAACAAGACTTGACTTTCTACATGCACGCAGAATTAGAGCTCTCTGACTCTGTTTCCATCTCTTACTCAAAGACGGCACCTACCACAGTGAGGACATGCATGTTTGGAAGACATCTCACAAGCAGCCAGAACACAGATGACAAAGTCTCAGTGAAACCTTTTTCTCAGCTAATGTTTGTTTTATCTTGGGGGTTTTCCTCTTGTGGGAGACCCCACAAGACCTCTGAAGACACCCTGATCCAGAATCAGCAGTCTTAGATGGACACCCTTGTGCAGGGATTGGCTTCTTATATTAGAAGGGATGCGCATTGTCAGGCATGACCAGAAAGCACAGCTTTGTCTGTGTGAAATCTATGTAGCCATTGTTTTTCTCACAGGTATCGGCACGATGGCTCCGAGACTCTCACTGATGATGTCCTCTTTGCAGCCACAGATGGCATCCACTTTGTAGAGTTCATCCTGCAGGTCAAGGTCAGTGTGTTGCATATTTCTGAGAGCAATTGCCTGTGTAGAAGAGTGCAAAAGTTGACTTCTGAAAGTCGTCTCATTCCCTTGGAAACTGGACAATAATGGGCTTGTTAGGTTTCCTTTTTTTTGACCCTGGCTTTCAGGTTTATGCGGCAAATTTGAGAGGGGATTTGGCTTGTACTAGCTGAAAGGTATTTGTGCTTGCTTTAGCTTGGATTTTTCTGTCTGGAATTGCTCTCTCTGTACTTAAATACAGGGCGTGAGCTTTCTTTCTCAAGCTATAATTCTCTAGTTTGGTTTATTTTTGTCTTTGAATTTTGAGAGTGACCCTAATTCGGCTGATTTTGTTTTGTTCATAGAGAGAGCTCAGTGTACTCTGACACTGACGTCATGCTACTGGCTTGGGCTGGAAAGCAATGTATTAAAACAACAGGTTTCCACTGAAATTAAAAATAGAATATCTTAAATTATTTTTCTGATTAGGTGTTGCCTGTGAATGACGAGCCACCTGTCATGCGAATAGGCCTTGTTCCTGTGCTCCACTGCCTGGAGGGTGAAGAAGTGGTCCTCTCCTCAGAGTACATTTCTGCCACAGATGCAGACAGTGATGACATGAAACTGATGTTTACACTGACTCGCCAGCCCCACCATGGGATAGTGAGGAAAGCTGGCACTGCTGTGGATCGTTTCTCTCAAGCTGATGTCATCTCTGGTTTAGTCACATATGAGCACACTAGTAAGTGAGTTAAGGACAGAATTAGACTGGAAGGTGGTCAGAGAGTTTTTGGCAGAAAATCTTAACCTGAATCCATATAACACTTGAAGGACCTGCTGAGAAACCACATGTGTTGTGACCAGGGAAAAAAGTAAGCTGGCTTCAAAAGAAGGCTGATGATGACAACTACCAAATGCTTTAATGTGTTCTCCAAATCCCTGTTTGGACTGAAAATTGTATTAGCACAACTACATGAAAGCGTCATAATCCTAGAGGATGTCTTTCATGGGTGATGATAAAATATCTTGGACATTTTTGACAAAATTACTATTAAATTAGGCACCAAATAGAGTCTTTCTATTTGTTTCATGATATTAAAAAAAAACCTTTGACGTATTTCCATGTCAGGTTTTGATAAAATAAAAACACTGTAAATGAGGATGCTGAGTTTTAATAGAAAACAAGCTGAGGTACTTCTTGCTTACCTCTTCAATCTAGATGGCTATCCACTTTTGGACAGTTTACAGTTTTTCTGTACAAGAAGATAAATAATGTTCAGATTTTACTCAAGAGAACTACACTGCTAAAAAGATGTTATTTTTTTTTGTTTTAACTTTAAAATGCCAAAATACTTATTTTTAAAATTACTCACAGAAATCAAGGGCCACTTGACCCCCTTTTCTACTTAATTTTGTCCTTTATGAGTAATAAAGGGGTTCTCTTTTCTACATCTCTGATGAAAACTTGAATCTTTATTTTTCAAAGGCTCTGTTTTTCTGTGTAATTAGTCTGTAATTTTGTGTTAGCATGGAGAATACATGTGATATTTTCAAGCTTGGCACTGTCTAAAGTGAACAGCTGGTGTTTGAGAAGGGAAGAAAGTATTTGATTATGGCCACCCATAACAAACTTTTCTTCATCATCCTAAAGATATCAGGAACATTATTTCAGTGGCAGTGTTTTGCAGAGACAACGAAGGGCAGAAGCTGACCTTGAAGGGTGCAGTGTTTGTGTTTTTCATTCCCAAATTTCTACACTGTGCTGCCACTAGATATTGTAAGAGAGGTTGGGAGTCACTGCCTTTCCTTTGCAGGCAGCTTATTAGTCATATCTTGCAGCAACGCAAGACACAGGCTGTCAGAAGTACCAAGAACTGGAATACACTTGGCTACAGATGCTTCTTTCAAGAGATGTCTGTACCCAGTCCTGTGCTGTGTCAGCCCACATTTAGAATCTGCTTACAAATATGCATAATAGTATAGTAACAAGGAACAGTCCTTGTTACAGTCCATTGTGTAGGGAGAAGAGGCATATAAGAATAAATGCATTTCTTGGTATGCAAAAATGCTTTCTTCTGGAAGAGCATGGATATTACCATTTGTCATAGAGAGGGTATATATATAGAAGATAATTTCCTACATTCTTCAAGAAGGAATGCAGAAAAAACCATCTCTGCACAAATGTACATTTTGCACATGCCTTAGTGCACATGATAGTGCACTATCCTAGATAGAACAGGATCAGAAGGACTATTAGCATTTTTATTACAATTACAATATAATAAAATAACATTGCAATAATAATATTATAAATATTAGCAATACTAACTTTGTGGTACTTTTTTACACCCTTTTATTCTAGAATAGAAGTAAGCTGGTTAAAATTAATTACAAACAACAAACCAAATCCCTAACCAAACAGCACTCACACCAGCCAGAATTAAGAATTCTATTAATTTTGCTGTTGTTTTCTTCTTCTTTTGACTTCAAATACTGCAGACTGTCCTTGTGGGACATAAAATTATTCTTCCTGAAGTTTTGGTAAAACATTTCTTCTGAACTGCAACATTTTTTCCAGGTGGGGAGATTGGCCTGACTCCTTCCACTGAGATCTTAACCTTCATTGTCTCTGACAGTGAGGCTGGCCTAGATGTGAAAGGCTGCTGTTATGATGGAGCTCTTCCTCCTCCAGTTCCTCTTCACAATCCATTTCCAGTATATGACCTTAACATCACTATACTTCCAGTGGACAACCAGCCTCCATCAATTGCAACTGGTGAAAGCTTCCTCTCACTATAACATTGTAATGTGGGCTATGCAGTACTGTAATAGCTAAGGACTGAGGGGTTTTGTTTGTTTGCTTTTTTTTTGGTATCAGAAGAAGTCAGCTGAGATCAGTATACAAAAGTTTTGGATTAGAATTTCCATCAATATTTTTCCTTCTTTTGCTGGTATAGCGCAACCACCAAATTCATCTGCAGGTGCCAGTATAAGTAACTGCTTGTGGCTCTTCAGCTGCATGTTTAAGTCACGTGGTGAGAGAAAAGAGTGCTCAGATCTGCTCCCCTCCATCTATACATGTCCATTGCTGCATATGTAAGCTATGTCCAAGTAAAAGTGACTGATATCTTGTCCCTGAACTGAACTTAGGTCCAGACAATTCTCAGGTTTATACAACACAAAGCCATACATATCTATCTACCTTTGCATGTAAAATATACAACAGAAATTCAGATTCTGGCCCTTATATAAAGGGAGAGAATCTTTTATTACATATATTTAATTCTGTTAGTGACTAAAGACAAATCTAGGCTATATATGTAGCATGTGCGAAGACACATTTTCACTAGTACTCTTCAGGATCAAAAATACTCCATTAAAATGGAAATAGTGTTGGTAATGTACATTTAGTCCAACAGCAGCCTATTGTGTGAAATTTCCATTGACCTCCTGGGCTTTGGAAGAGGTCTGTAGTATACATATTAAAGATATGCTTTCTGTATGCTTGTCTGTTTCAGTTATGTAATTTGTTTGTAAGCATCACATATATGTTATGTATCTCAGAATATTTAAGCTTATGTATGAGTAGTTTTGTAATTTGCAGGCTTTCACCCAAAAAATGTTCTGGAAATGAAGTATTGTCCCAGCAGGGAAATTAAGCAGTGATGCATGAAAAATTGTTCATTATGAGCAATTCATAACAGCTCTCATGTAATTAATGCTCTGACAAACAGAGGTAACAACTGATTAAAGTAGCACATAAACCATACCTAATAACTTGCCAGTAAGATAATTTCACAATCCCTTTCCTCTCTACTTACATGATGGCAAAAGTAGAGTTGATGGTGTAAGCAGAGAAAAAAAACATACCCAACACCCCTCAGTAACTCACTATTGGTTGTCTCTTCCCCCTTAATTATTGTTTCAATTTTTGTTAACAAAAACAAGACAGTAAAATGAGCTAAAATGTAATAATGCTTATCATATTGTTTGTGTGCAGGTGCAAGGTTTGTGGTGGAGGAGGGCTCCTCAGCAGCCATTACCACAAACCATTTGTTTGCCACTGACCCTGACACCACTGCAGATGATTTAGAGTTTGTCTTGGTTTCTCCTCCCCAGTTTGGTTACATTGAAAATATACTGCCTTCTCCTGGGTTTGAGAAGAGCAACATTGGTATAAGTATAGGTAAGTCTTAATGACATATGGTAATCAAGCAGTTGAAACACAGAGGGCTTGTGGAGGACTGTGCGGTGGGCTCTGGTGAAGTAGCTGTGAGCACATGCATTAATATGGGCTTACTGAAGAAGGCAGGTGCTGGCAAATGAAGAACAGTGGGACTGTGTGGGAGGAGTTCAAAGGGAGAGTGCAGCTCTGCAAATGTGAAGAATTGTCATCTGGAGTAAACAAGCCAATCCTTGTTTTATGCATTCCAGCTGCAATCTATTAGAAGTGATAATATGAGAAATTAATCTGCTCTCAGCCTCCCCCTCCAGTCTCCCATGCGAGGCTACTGCACTTCCCTTCACCTATACTTTTGTCAACTACGTGCTGTAGGTGAGAATTTGAAAAGCCTACATCCCATGTCAGTTTCCAAGGCAGTTACGAAAGTGATAGAGATGGTGGTTTACTTGGGTCTCTTCCTTTGCCCACTTTCAAACATTGTAAGGCACTCTCATCCCCACCAGAACAGATTATGGCATGCTCTGTAACGCTACCAGCTGTTACCAGTGTCTCCAGCTGGACACCTGAAATCGATGAGCCTTTTGGTCCCTGTTTCCCTGGTCTGTCAGTCAAATAACAATGTAATGACTTAGACCTCAGATCTTTTCCTACCTGTTATTTCTCTCTTTTTATTTTGGCTCAGTTCTGCAGACTACACTTAGAAGTATGAAGTTGCACAGTCCCCTAGAAGCAGAAAGATGCATTTTTTTTCAGGGGAAGGGCATGTGTCTTGTGGTAACATGTGCTGTGTAATTCTTTCAGAAAATAAAAGACTGAGAACCTAGAAAATCAAAATTATTTGCTCTTTGAAGAAAGACATAGTTTCAGATTTTTTAATGATACATAAGACCAGAAGGCAGGAAAAGATTGTGCTAACTCATGATCTCTTCAAAATCTCTAGCTTCGTTTCAGCTGAAGCACCTGAAAGCCCTGAACATAAACTATGTACAAGCCAGGCACATGCGAATGGAGCCAACAGCAGACTACTTTGTACTTTATGTCACTGATGGGCTGCATCGCTCAACAGAGACTCCATTTTTCGTGCTGATCAACCCAACCAATGATGAAATTCCAGAATTCACAGCTAGGAATATTACTGTAAGGAAAGAATCAAAATGCCTGTTATATAATAATTTACTATAATAGCCTGCTCCTCTGAATCTTTCTCTTACTATGTGTAGTTCAGTCTAGCTGAGGAAACAGACCAGTTAAATCCCTTGTTAACCTGTAAGGCAGAGCTTCAGTGGGACTTGAGAAGTGCACAGCTCTGTTTGGTAACTTTCATTAAGTAAAAAAAAAACTCAAGTTTTTAAGCAAATAAGTCATCTAGAAAGCAAAAGGATCTTTATGCTTCTGTTTTCTCAAGAGCTTTTCACAATTTTTTTGTAGAGGTTTTTTTTTTGTTCCTGGCATAGCCTCTCCCCTCTCTGAAGACTGCTTTTAATATAAGTAATAATTCTGTGACCACCATGCTAGGGCAGTGTAAGCCTGTCTTACTGTAAAGTAAAAAGTGCATGTATGTATATAAATTTATATGTATTCATATTTTTTACATATATTTATGTATTTAAAGGCTTTCTCCTCTGTGCATTCCTTAGCACATAATATTAAGTTTACTCACCTAACAGCTTTTCTATTCATTGGGGCAGATATGAACTCCCTATCTCACCTTCTCTTTTCATCACTGTAATAATTTACTACCGTATGTCTCTTAAACTAGTTGAAATCTGTAGCTGGCTCAAAATCTACTGGGGGAAGGGGTAGAGGAAACAAAGAAATACACCAATACACAAAAATATGCTACTTAGGAAACTATGTTAAAATTCTTTAATTTTTTTTATGTGAAAGAATTAGACTTTTTTTTTTTTTTTTTTTCTTCTGTCATGTTCAGGTTCAAGAGGGGGAGATGAAAGAGCTGGATCTCTCTGTTATCAATGCAGTTGATCTGGATGTGCCTCAAGACTGCTTGGTATTTGCGGTTGTGCAGAGGCCCTGGCATGGGTTCCTTATTAATGGAGTTCATGGCAATGATATTCTACACTATAAACAGTTAATTAACCACAACCACCACAGCCATGGGTTGCTTGTTCATGACTTTTCCATGGAGCTACTGAAGAATGGTAGGTGCAGCATTCTTTTGACATTGGTTTTTCATTGATTTAACGAGGCAAGGTGGCACAGTAAGAAACTTTCACCACTTATTTATTCACTTGCCTTATGTGTATTTTCAAGACAATATTTAGCAATAGAAGGTTAGGCTTAGAAGTTAACCTATTAATGCTAATGTTATATATTGATTTTAGGAACTGTCAATAAAATCACCCTGAGAGGCCTACATGTCAGAAAGGTTACTAATATGACCAGAGAGACCATCGCCCTGAAAAAATAAAGGCAACTTTGTAACATATTGGCAAACAGATTTCAAAATATTTGGCAGCACCTAGAACAGAGAGACTACTTTTAAAGATATTAACTGATCACGGGGTTAAATATTGCTCTAAATGTTCACAGAATCATAGAATCATAGAACAACAGTTTGGGTTGGAAGGGACCTTCAAGGATCATCTGGTCCAACCTCTCTGCCATGTGCAGGGACATCTTTCACTACATCATGTTGCTCAAAGTCTTGTCTAACCTTGCCTTGAACACTTCCAAAGACAGAGCATCCATAACTTCTCTGGGCAACCTGTTCCAGTGCCTCACCACCCTTATTGTAAAACATTTTTTCCTTATGTCCAAACTAAACCTACCCTTTTTTGGTTTAAAACCGCTGTCCTGTCACTACAGGCATTGGTAAAAGGCCTCTCCCCATCTTTCCTATAAGCCCCCTTTGTGTATTGGAAGGCCTTAATATATACCTTCATCATACCTTCATATACCTAACGATAAAGGTATGAACTGGGGCTGTATAGCTTAGCATGACGAGTTAACCTGCTTTGAAGCAGCAAAGCTCTTTCAAGTACATGTAATCAAAAAGTATATTTAACACTGTCAGGAATATGGTGGATTCATGCAGACTGTGGACAATTAGTGAAATATGGGATCTATCAATGGAAAGAGGGACACAAATTAAATCCTGCCACTCAGGTTACAGTTCAGCTCTCGAAACCTGAGGAAAGATTTTTCTCCTCTCTGCCTGTCTAATACAAACCTTCAGAAATATCATGTTCCCACCCCAAAGTCCTCAGCCTTCCCAAATCCTGTTTTTGACTCTCTTCCAATTGCTTGGCTTTTCTCTTTTCCTGTCCACAATGGTGACCAATCCACCTCCAGCCTAGATCTTCTGCTTGTCCATGGTCAGAGCCACAAGGCCAGCTGTCCTCCCCTGAGTTTGTTTAAAGCTCCCTGAGGATTACTTAAGGCACAGAAAAGTGTTGCCTGATAGTCTCACTCTTTCTATAGTCCTTGTTAAAAATGAATTTTAAAGAGAATAGGAGAAGAAATGTGCCTTTTTCAGATGAAGAGACCCTTTTGTGAAGGTAGTCACTCCTTACTCAGGTCAGGCTGGTGTCCTTGAGTCAACAGGTTGATGTTAGATTAATGAGCAGTAGTGACTCACCAAGCTTATCTCCTGGTAGCTGAACTAATCTTGCTGTGACTGGGGCATATGGGGAGGGGAGATGGAAGGGTGATGGAAGCAGGGTGAAATGATGAGAGATTTTGCAGGAGTCTGATTTATTTGTTCTTTCCATGTCCCTCTCTGCCTTCTTCCTCCTCCTCCCACCTCCCCACCCCCCCCAAAAAAATTTTTCTTCCCACCGCCTCTTGTACAGGAATGAAGCTGATGTACATGCATGACAATTCAGAAAACCTCACTGACAGCTTTAAAATCCAGCTATCAGATGGGAAACATAAAGTCCTCAGAACCATTTCAGTAAAGGTCATTCCAGTTAACGATGAGAAACCTCTGCTGGTCAAGTAAGCCACTTGTTCCTGTCTCTGACAGAGGGATTACTTCAGACAACATGATCCAAAAGTGATGAAAACAGAAATTTGGTGACTTATGGGTTGAGGATGACATAACTAGTTGCAGACTAGTGTCAATACAGATGTTTCCATGCAGGTCTCTATCAGCCTGCTTGAGAAAAACATTTTTAGTAAAAGAAGAGTATGCTTTAATGTTGCTCAATATTAAAAGAGTAGAGAAAAAGAAAGGGGTGGGGGGGATGGACATGCTTGTTTTGTCTTTCACAATTTACTTCAAGATGTTTGCCAGAGACCCCTGATCTTTGCACATCTCTGCTGGCCACTGACCACCGTGGTACTGACCGCAGTTACTTTGCTTTCCCCTTCCCTGAGGCAACCACCTGTCTAAAACACGTCTCTGAAAGCAGCTCTAGACTGTGGCATGAGAGAATCTGCAAGGTTGATACCTCCTTGACTCACAGGGAAAAGCTTTCATCTTAATGATTCTCTTATTTTCTATTTAAAAAACTCTACTGCTCACCCATAATTCAACTTCTGAAAAGGTACACAACAACTTCCCTTACAGTTCAAAACTAGGAGTCATAAACGAATAAGACATGGTCAGAAATGGCCTGTCAGACCATTTGCAGATAGGCAGCTGACTGTGAGAGAGCCAAACCTCCCAGACATTTTAACAAGGAGCTTTTCCCTGGGGATCCCTGTTTTTCAGCTGCCACAGAACATCAGGGCCTCTGTCCTCCTGACTGCTTTCCAGCTAGGGAGGCAGATGGGGGCCTCAAGGCTTTGGGGGTATATCTCCAAACCTCTAAAGTGCACACTTTGGAAATGACTCACAGCCTGTTAAGCAGGCTGCCACTAAAGTGGGAATTTCTGATCCCTCAGGATATTTGGCCTACCTTCACATCAGACCTACATTTCCCATTGCAGAGAATTTTGAATATTTTGTTTACCGTGTAGAGCTTCCTGCATTAACAAATGTTAGTTTTACAGTGGAAAGATTATCAAGGACCACATAATGCTAAGAAAGGAAGTCCATTTCTAGTCGGAATAAAGCGTACAGTTTATGTATTCATATCATGTACTGATAATTACTGATAATTGCCTATTTGTTTCCCACATGGTAAAGATTATGTTATGGTAAATGTTATGTAATTTTCCACCCTTTCCCTCTGAAGAAGGGGGTGGAGTGTAAGAAGTCAAGTGTTTCTAGCTTTTCACAACTGGATCCAGAAGCTGTTGCTGCCTTGTTAGATCCCACCATTTGCCACTCCTGTGGTGAACATTAGCACATTAGCTATTTCTTTATAAGAAGTCACTGCTTCTTGCCTCTTCCACTGAGATGCAGTATGCTGCCAGTGGCTAAGCAGTAGTGCTTTAAGGAAGCATATTCAGTTTGGCATTGAAGTGGTTTAGCTGCCACATTCTGTCACCACATCTTTGCTGTGAGGTGGGAGCTCCCTTATGCCACTGCGGTGTTTTACAGGTGAACATTCGGCAATACCTGTAAGCTTTTTCTCATCTTATGATCTGGGGACACCTTTCCACCCCACAGAGTTTCAGTTCTCATCTCCATTAGCTATGATCAACAGACTGAAGAATCTGGGATGGAATGTTTTTGGCTGGCAATCAGTGGCTCTTATTCACAATGATTGCCAGAAACTCAATCTGTCAACTCTTGGATTGAGTCCTGTAGCAAGGGAAGGTAAGGCCCTCACATATTCCCCTTGAAATCTTCTTCTCGAGATGTGGGTGCTAGAAGGATTTAACCAACTAACTGCTACATAGAAAAATTAGTTGGGATTAGACAGCATTCAGGGTGTAGCTAAACATATTTATCCCCACTTCCTTTTTTGTCTGAATCTTCTTGTCCTAGCTCATACAGTCTTTGGGTCAGACCTCGAGTCTTTCTGTTTGCACTGTCCTAGCATGATTACTGCTGGTGTGAGTAAATCATTAAGGTTGCTTCATCTGTCATTAATACAGAATGAATCATAGAATCGTAGAGTCATAGAATGGTTTGGGTTGGAAGGGACCTTAAAGATTGTCTAGTTCCAACCCCCCTGCCATGGGCAGGGACACCTCCCACTAGACCAGGTTGCTCAAAGCCTCATCCAGCCTGGCCTTGAACACCTCCAGGGATGGGGCACATGACTTGATATACTTTGTCACGTGACTCTTTTTTCTTTGCTTATTTTGCCAAACACGAAATTTCTATGCCTCATATCCATATGGGTTTCAATATGAAACTTCAGGAAAAAAAATCTCCACTCTTTCTGAGAATAATAAATATATTTTCCAAAATCACGAAGTAATTGTGACAACTTCTTTGGAAATCTCAGTTGACACTCTGCTTTGGAGCAGGTACTTGTAGCTTGGCAAGGAAAGGGCTGTTACATGAAGACTGTATCTTCAGCCGTTCTTGTAAAAAATCTACCTGTATTTGGCCTTTGAAATAGCATGGCTTGCACATGCTCAGTTGTGTCTGACCAGAGTTTAGCTGCTCAAATGCCTAAGGAGTCTGTCCTTTCCCAACCTGCTCTATGGCCCCTGGGCAGATTAGCTTGAGCAGATCCCATCCTGGGGTGACTGAACATGCTGAATCGCCTCCAATCTCCTTGAAACTTTAGTATTGTCTAATCATACTGTTTGGGTGCTACATTGTGAAAATGTGAGACAGCTAACAGCGTAATGGTAAAGCAGGGCGTGCAGAAGAAAACTGGAAGATGGTTACTAGGTGAGAACAGAAAGAGAGAACATGCAATCTGAGAATCACCCTGGAGCAAGACTCCGCATGGATTTCAAACTATGTGGGATTTTTTTCCACAGAGCTGCCTCAGATTTTATTTGTGTCAAGTAAGGACCATTTCTGCCAAGGAACA
The DNA here is from genome assembly GCF_000699245.1 of Pterocles gutturalis. Taxonomy (NCBI): domain Eukaryota; kingdom Metazoa; phylum Chordata; class Aves; order Pterocliformes; family Pteroclidae; genus Pterocles; species Pterocles gutturalis. The sequence continues at coordinate 13,600 of NW_010121999.1, forward strand.
GATGGCCTTAACCTACTCTTCTGAATCAAGAACCCAGAAATATTCTGCAATGGGGATCATAGAGAAGAAGCCAGTTAGGTCTTTGTAGTGTGTCTTAAAGATTAAGGTGAGCAGCGACAGACTAGTAATTTGAAAGAGAGTCTTTTCTCTAATGAATAATCAGTTCATTAGAGCCAGTATTGCTAAGGTCTATAGCAGCAGTAACATATAACACAGCCTGTTTGTTTACATTGTCCTCTTCTTATAAATTGTATGAAGGTAAGCAGAATAGGGCCCAGAGGAAGAACACAGACATGGAAAATCCCAGGTTGTTGTAGGTATCTGCTTTGTTATTTTTTCACCATTGTAAGTAGAACATAGTCTACTCTGTTTGCTTTTTTCTTCTGTTTTGAACTGAAATAGGTACCCTCCTTCCATTCTTTCTGCAGTTGTCATTTCTCTCAGCATCTGGGTAATCCATATTCCTGGCAGAGAAATTATGTGTTGGAAAGGTTACTCTTCATTTATTCCATCAATAAATGACTTTGAATTTTTTTCAGGAAGGATGATATAGAGGTGAACATGGGTGAAACTCGAATAATTTCTAGTGCTGTTCTGTCAGTGGAAGATAAAGATACCCCCAGGGAGAGAATTCTCTACTTATTTGAAAGACTTCCAGAAAATGGTCAGCTTCAGCTCAAGGTTAGTCTTTGTGCTCCAACAAAAAGCAGACATGCAAATAATTCTCTTTTAGGTTAGAATGAAGTTCATCTTCCTTTTCTCCCAAATGTCTGTCATGTTTTGAAGTAGACAGCTGTGGCAAATTTAATTGTGGAAAGAGCGTTTGAACCAAAAAATGATGCTGTCCCAGAGGCTTTGACAGTAAAGGGCAGATCCTCAACAGGAGGAGAGGGAAGGTGAAAAGCATGGCAGATCGTCTGAGGTGACAATGGAGAGAAATGCTGGGACAATCAGCCCACAGAGGGGGAAACCAAGCATCAAAGCTAGGAGGAGGTTGGGGGAAGTCCTTGATCAAAAAAAAAAAAAAAAAAAAAAAAAAGTGACAAGTAAGCTATTACTTCATTTACTTCAGAGTTCAGAAGGAAAGGAGTGAAATGTGTGAAAGAGTGATTAATAAATTACGAGTTAGAAGAAACATATGGGAGGAAGGAAGGGGAAAAAAGGAGGAAGATGAAAAAGGATATAACAAGAAGAAAAGCAGAAATTAAGATTAGAAATGGTAGGAAAGAGTATCATCTATTGATCAAAGATAAGACACAGGAACAAAGACAGAAAAACTGCCTCTTTTTAATTGCAAGCATATATAATGGAAAAAAAAATCAGTTTCTAAGATCTGTGAGCCTGGAAAGTATTTTGATGCTGC
>NW_010121999.1:14993-38504 GCF_000699245.1 Pterocles gutturalis
AATCTGTGGATCATGTGCGACTTGTGAATTAAAGAGGTCCCACACACAGACAAGAGACCGCCACTGACTAGAGTCTGTCAGTTTGAACATAGATAGTGCCCACAGGTATTTGAGCTCTGTCCTTGATAACCTTTGCTCCAAAGCCAGTGACACTGTTACTGCAGGCTAAATGTCAAATACACAGATCAGTCCCATACAGGGTACTATGCTATCTTCTGAAAAGCAGGAAGTTTTATTGGACAATTCACATTTTTCCATCAGAGGACCTCTGGGGCTCTGAATTTCTGTGCCTCCCTGAACTTCCTCATAGGTTCCTTTCTGATAGCCCTTTAGATATGGTTTTAGATAGAACCAAGAGCAGCTTTGTGAAATTAAGAAATAGAAACCATAAGCTGGGTCAAGAACCATTTCATTTTCATCTGGTTGGTATCTCATTGAGAAGTGTGTAGAAATATATTTCCTGGAGTAAAAGTGGCTAAACTCCATTTATTCAATTTTATTAATGATCACTGTATCTTCTCCAGCCTTATAGCTGCTTGGGAACAACTCCAGATATTTACTGCCCTTCAAACCACACTATGAGGAAAGAGTCTATAGCTTAGAAGGGAAACCAGGCAGCTGCCACTAGCAGTGTGCATAACTGCAGACAAACACAATTAACTGGGGAGGATTCATGGGAGACTATCTGTTTAATGAAGGACATTTATTCTTTCTAGGTAGGCCAAGGCTGGATGACTCTTCAAACTGGAATGAACTGCACTCAGGAAGAACTGGATATGAACCTTGTGAGATATGTCCATACAGCAGCTATAGGTTCCAAAACCCAAGACAGCTTCACATTTTTTCTGTGGGATGGGCACAACAGATCCCCAGCTGTGGACTTCTTTGTAAATATCAAGGACATGGAAAAAGGTAAAGATCTGCCAAACTTGAGTGCCTGTTTCTGAAACAAAGATGAGTACATGTCTTGATCCTTCTCTGAGCACTATGTAGGACCTTGGCAAGTCTCCCTGCAGACCCTGAAAGTCTGTCTGCTTGGATTTCACTGCTGCTTAGAGTCCTGATCTTCCTGCTGGTGAAGACATGGTCCTAGGATTTGAAAAGGCTCTGCCTAAGGCAAGGTGTTGCACCTTGCCTCCCAGGACTCCCATCTACTTTTCAAATAGAGTTGAAAATATCCTTCTGAAACTAGCTTTATGTCTGAGTAAATCAAAGCACAGAAAAATGGCAAGAATGTGATGAGGAAGGCAAAACACTGCTCAAGAACAGCTCTGTCTTGCAGGTTTATGCTCTAGTCTTACGGTCTTTCTTCCTTTATTGCATCCCTATTAGAAACCTAAGTCAGACCAAGTTAACCTGACTGCTATGATTGGAACAAGGGTCCAGAGAGGTTGGGTGGTCTCCATCCTTTAAAGTTTTCAAGCCTCCATGGGATAAAACCCTGAGCAACCTGGTTATGGATGATCTCATGGCTGAGACAGTTTTCAGCAGAAGGCTGGACTAGAGACATCCTGAAGTCCCTTCCAGCCTGAATTTCCCTATCATCCAACAGTCCTATGATTTTTGTGCTGGTTATTGCTTGCATGTGGCTACATAATGCATAAGAGATCACCTTACAATCCAATATGACTATTTTAGTGTTGTTTTGTCTATCCTGCAGGAGACATTGCTGTTTTCATTAAACCTCTTAGAGTGCCAAAAGGGGATCGGAGCTGCATTACAACTGATGTCCTCCTTGCACTGGATGGCACTGACAAGCCAGAGGAGCTCCTCTATGTGATAACCTCCCCACCCCAGTATGGACAAGTAGAGTATGTCAACTATCCTGGCATCCCCATTACAAGCTTCAGTCAAATGGATGTAGCAAGACAGATAGTCTGCTATGTTTCCAATACTAAGGCAGTTGTTCCTGAAGACACATTCAGGTAAGGCATAACACGCTACCCCCCAAACTTTTCCCCTTGCATTTCTTGGGTATTACAAAAACCCCACAACACAACACACACACAAAAAACCCCTAAAAAACCCAAACCAAAAGAAAATATTTAAAAGAGGTGAAAGCTCTGTGGGAATTCTCAATATTTACATAGCAAAGATATTTCTACTATAATACACATAGTTGTGACTGCTTTGATAATAACTGCATCTTCTAATTGATGCCAAAACTGTATCCAGAGCCACATTCACTCAATGATAATAGCTTCAATATTGTTATAACACCCAAACATACACATCTGTTAAGACTTAAGTAGGGGAGAAGGACTAAGGATATACTTTGTGGAATTTTCCTTTGGTTTCCTGCTATAGATGAATGTGATAAAACTGGTTCACCTAGGTATTAAATAACTGCTTTCTTGTCTGTTATTTATCGTATTCATTTGGTTCCAGGCTTTTTTGAATCCGTAAGTAGTTCTTGAACATTCTGAAAAACAGTACACCTATCTATTCTGACACCACAATAGCTCAGAAATTTATGTAGACAATTGGATTTTTGGGGTAAACCTGGTTACCTGTAGGCCCAATTTGGCCACCAGGATGTCATGCGGGACATCATCAAACACATTGCAGAAGTCCAGGTAGATGACATCAGTTGCTCTTCCCTTGTCCACAGATGCTGTAACTCCATCATAAAAGGCCACCAGGTTTGTCAGGCATGACTTGCCCTTGGTGAAGCCATGCTGGTTGCTAATCACCTCTCCTTCATTTTCCATGTGCCTTAGTAGAGCCTTCAGGAGGATTTACTCCATGATCTTGCCAGGCACAGAAGTGAGACTGACCAACCTGTAGTTTCCTGGGTCTTCTTTTTTACCCTTCTTGAAAATAGGGGTTATGTTTCCCCTTTTCCAGTCAATGGGAACTTTACCAGACTGCCATGAGCTTTCCAATATGATGGTTAATATCTTGACAACTTCATCTGCCACTTCCCTCAGGACCCACGGATGGATCTCGTCAGGTTCCATGGACTTGTGCGCCTTCAGGTTCTTTAGGTGGTCTTGAACCTGACCTTCACTTACGGTGCGCAGATCTTCCTTCTCCCAGTTCTTACCTTCATCTTCTGCAACTTGGGTGGCGTGGCCAGAGCCCTTGCCGATGAAGACCGAGGCAAAGAAGTCATTGAGCACCTCAGCCTTCTCTGTATCCCTTGTGGCCAGGTCTCCAGTTTCCTTCTGGAGAGGACCTACATCTTCCCTAGTCTTCCTTTTATCACCAACATACTTGTAGAAGTTCTTCTTATTCCCCATTATGTCCCTGGCTAGATTTAATTCTATCTGGGCTTTAGGTTTCCTAACATCATCCCTGGCTGCTCGCACAGCCTCTTCGCATACCTCCCAGCTAACCTGTTCTTGCTTCCACTCCCAATATATTTTATTTTTGTGCCAAAGTGAGTCTAGGAGCTCCTTGTTCATCTACGGAGGCCTCCTGGCATTCTTGCCTGCCTTCCTCTTTCTGGGGATGCACTGTTCCTGTGCTTGTAGGAGATGGCCCTTGAATACTTACCAGCTTTCTTGGGCCCCTCTTCCTCCTTTGTCCCATGACACTCTGCCAAGCAGGTCTCTGAAGCGGTCAAAGTCTGCTCTCTTGAGGTCCAGACCTTGCTGTGTACCCTCTTTGACCCCCTAAGGATCTTGAACTCAGCTGAAACATTGTAAACTATGCCTTCCACCGAATTCAGTGTGGTGGAAATTCTAGTTAGGTGATTTCTCTGATTCACTTGTAGTGGGAAAAATTGAATAAATATTCTCTGGCTTTATGTTTCTCAATTGTGAAATCCTATGACTAAAGTAGAATCACCTTAGACAAGTAGAGGTTGCAGTCCTGCCAACCCTAGGTTGGGCAGAGTAGGAGTGGTTTGTATCAGTATGTCTTCTATACCACACTAATGAAAGAAGACCAAACAATTCTAGGGAAACTGTGCATGTGGATACATCTAATGTCTTCTCTATTAATACCAATGGCTTAGAACCAAACTAGAAAGTCAGCCTTATAAAAATAAGGTTATGATGCTTTAATAAATATTGATATTAAATATTTTAATCACAATAATTGATATTCCTTGATGTTATAATTGGGAAAAGAATTTGGTTTTGTGTAGACATATAAATATTGTGGCAGAATATTATTATTTAAACAAGGAATGGTTACTTAATTATATGGTTAATTATAGAAGGGGGGGATTAACTGATCAGGTTTTTACTTTCCTCTGAAGTACCTCCTTCAGACATAAATTTGCCTGTATTGTTTGGTACTGCTGGCCTGGAAGAAAGATTTGGCAGTGCTTGTTTGGACAGATGACTTCAAGTGATTAGCAACCTGACATCAGATGCTGGCAGCAGGATACTAAAAGAACATGCTAATGTCCTCCATTTTGACACACTGGCTTGATTTTGTAACGAGCTGGCACTATTTGTAATTCCATTTCTGTCTTTTAAATGCCATGACAGATGGTAGGTCCTACAGCCAACTCTCTTGCCCTCAAACTGCAGAAATCATGAAATGTTGGTAATGGTGAAATCAAACCATGCAACATGTTCTCCTAACTGTGCCTGAGAGTTGTCCCCTAAATTTAAGAGAGTGAGGAGAATATTGGCTGCTCTCCATTCCTAAGGGAAAGATGAAGCAGCCATAAACCAGAAACAAACAACCAAAATCTCCGAAAGTGTAGAAAAAAGGACGTCTTGGACACAGGCAGCTTCATCATCTGTGAAATCAAGTGGCGTAGGACATTTGCATCGTAAATCCATACACAAACAGGAGGTTTGCTCCTATCTGTTTTTCTGTTGAAGACTGGGCAAATCTTCAATTTCATGAACGGAATTATCTAAGTCTTGCACTTAAACACGGTTTGAGACATCATTCAAATTATTTTACAGCATCAAAAGAACTAGAGGAAACTCACTTCTCCAGCAATCTTTCAGGCTTTTTGAGAGATGGATAAGGTCTTGACTGAACATGTTTTGCCTTTTTTTTTTTTTTCTTAGCATAGTATTTGTCAACATTATTCTAGTTCTGTATTCGATTTCAGCTAGATTGCTAATAGCACAACCCTTTTACCATTGGCACAATAGCATTAGGTCAGTGCAGACAGATGTCTCTATGTTCCCAGCTGGGAATACCATTCTCAGTAAACATATTTCTAACTGCTATATAGTCTCTGGTCTGCCTATGCTCACTCCCATCTGTTTCATGGCATGTTGCCAGTTTACAACTTGATCAAGCCCTAATCATCCAGTCCTGGTGAAGGCAGTGAGGAGTTTTAGATGGACAGTCTGTGTGACACAGTAAGCTACTCCATGACTTACTGAAGGTCACTTATGTTCAAGGCGTGCAAAAATAGGCCAGGTTCTTACTCTGTAATTATTTAAATAGTTCTCTGAGGTCTGCAGTCAAGAGAGCAAGAGACAGCAGATAATCTAAATGTCAGCCATTCCTTGTTTCACTTACATATGGTAGAGGCATGCTAGGTGGAAAGCAGCCAGCTAGGCTGGCCCTCATCTTGTCTGAAATAACTGTCCCATGATATTGTCCCATGTCCATAAATGTAGCTGTATGTGCATTCAAAGTTCAGGGCACTGGAGGGTGGGAGAAAAAGAAAGATCAGGGAATGTGAATAGTCCACCACAAGCAAATTTATTTGCAAAGCAGATTCTGTACTGTCCCAGGCAGAACTAACCTGGGTGAAAACCACTCTTCAAGATGCTTTTGCAGGTACTACGCAGTGTAACCACAGAAAGCGCTGTAGAAAGGTAACTCTTATGTACTATATAGTGATGGGACATGAAGTATTGTGGAACATTTTCAAAGCAATTTTTAGTTTTATATAACCTCAAAAGGTTTTGTTACAGGCATGACACTGTGCAATGTAATTGCTTTCAGAAAAAGTACTTAAGTAATAACCTTGTCAATGAAAGATAGGATGGATTTTGAAGGCTAAAAGATTGGTTTTCTCTATATTTTCATCCACAACTAAATTTGATAATAAATTTCTGCAGAACATGCTGTCACTTTTATGGCAAAAGCACGTACCCAGCTGGTAGGCTTCCACTAGATTTTCTCTCTAGCCTTGTGCACCTTTATCATTCTCTTGTTTAGGAAAGAAAAATTAAGTGTAGAGCATAATCAGATCTTTAGTATATCTAAAAAAATATTGCTGCTTGCAAGAGAACTATAAGAAACTATTCTGCTATTAAGAGAAATTCCCAGCATGGAGTAAGAATGTTGCATGTCTGACAGTTTGATAAATACATGGTATGGACATCTACATTTTTAAAATTACCCTAGCATCTTGAATACTTCTGTTCAAGATTTCCACAAAGTCTTAGTATTTCAGTGAAACCTTACTTGAGTTTTGTAAAGAAACATAAATCAGTTGCTCTGATTCTGATATACAGAAATTTACAGATACAATTAGTGCCTAAACAAACCCATAAAGTGAGATAAGGATGGATCCTTTTCCAGCTGGCTTTTTAAGATAGTTTTGGAGCTACTGTGTAAAAAAGGCTTGTAACGGTGAACAGAAAAAAAAACATTGCACAGGCAGACTATGCACTTTACACACATCTTTCTGTAAGCTGTAGACAAAGCCAGCACTTTCACTGACAGCTGCCACTGCCAGGTAACCAAGTGAAGATATACGTACAGATGTGTTCAAACAAGTGTATGTATGCCAGAGGGTGCAATAAGCGCCCCAGCCAGGCCATCATTTTAGATCCTCTCCATCTGTATCTGAGCTAGAAGATTAGATCAGCTCTATTATGACTGCTAAGACTGTTGGGTACACACTCAAAACCATTCCTCTGGCATCTACTCAGATTCCTGCAGATGCATTGAAACTCTTGCCATATACCTGGCAATCTGTTTTAATGTTTTTAAGTTATATATCCACCCCACCCACAGTCTGGGTTTGAGCTCAAACCAGCTCTACTACTTTTGCAGCATCAACAGAGGCAAGTCCTGTAGTAAAGGTGTGTATTATCGTTTCATTTCAGTACATGGTGAATCAAGAGCACATGCTGAAGACTACCTTGCCTCTCTTTGCCAGATTCATCATCAGCAATGGACTGAGGAATAAACACGGGACATTCATGATCTCCTTGGAGGCTGTCGACCAAGCTTTGCCCACACTATCTAGGAACACAGGGTTAAGATTAGTGGAAGGCGCTATGGCAGTCCTTTCTCCTGATGTCCTGCAGCTTTCAGACCCAGACACTGCCAAAGAAAACCTTACCTTCCTCTTGGCTCAGCTCCCCCAATATGGTCATCTCTATTATAGAGGGGCTGTGCTGCTGCAGTACAATTTCACCCAGCAAGATGTGGACAACAGGGATGTTGCATACAAGCATGGCGGTGGGGATTCCCAGATTGACAGATTTACATTTGTTGCAACAGATAGGACAAATCAAGGCTTCATCGTGAATGGGAGGGTGCAGAGCGAGCCAGTGGCATTCACCATTCAGGCAAGTGTGACTACAGGCCTGCTTAACAGAGATACATGGCATGAAAAGTTGGAAAATGTAGTAATTTTGATGAGAACTGGTGTTTGCTCCAGTCTATGATTTAACTGAGGTATTTGTCAGCTAAAATGTTTGCTTTCTGTGTTCCATGAATAATTGACCTGGAGAATTAACTACTTGCCACCATGCACTACTCGGGCAAAGATTTTTATAGAGTGCAAAGAGAGAGACTGCATTTAAGAGAAGAAAGACATCCTGCTTATATAAATACAAGCAAGTGTATACTGATATACCTATGTTTGCTAAAATATTTTACACAGAAATCTCAACCCTAAATTTGAGCCCAGCTATGGGGAGGAATGAACTTCCTCCTGCTCAGCTTTCCCGTTTAGTACCTGACCCACTAGTATCTGAGGGATACTAGGATGACTGTTGATCTTTATGTCACGGGAATCTTGACTTACAGACACTTCACTTCCACAACTGGACAGCCTCTCTTCCTTCTGGAAGTTTTTGTAAGATGCCTGCTCTGATTCTTCCTTCCTTTACTAGGATCTTTCTGTTCACTCCCCATTTCCCTCATTTTTAAGTTCTTCCCACTGTGTCATAGGCTCAGACATCTCTCCTATGACCTCTCATATGTATCTGTCTGGAATGTTTCAGTATGCAAAGCATGCCTGGTTGCATTTTATGTCAAAATTATGTATGTTTCAAAACACTGCTACTAATGAAGAGGCTCCTAACTTTTCCTGATGACAAAGTTTGAAGTTATATGATGAGCGAGGAATGTCATTTCAACAGAAGATGAGATATGGAAACAGCAACAACCATTGCAGGGGGCTAGAAGATTCATCACAAGTTGTGAAAGGTGGCAGAGATTCAAGGAGACAGGTCTATGACTGTGATAACCATAATCCTTATGTTCCCATGCTTGTTGTTATAAAATAGATGTCAGAAACCTTTGCTGGAGTTTTCATTTGCTATGAGGATAATCAAAAAGTGGGACTGTGGGGAGTGTGGGACATCAGGGCAGAGGTACACAGAATTTGCATTGCCCTCCCCAGCATGTGCTGTATCCTGTTGCATGCAGCGACCAACTGGGTAATCTGGGCCAGGGAACCTCTCATGGGAAGTAGCAGTTACCTGGAGATCAGACTTCTTCTGGAGCAGACTGTGAGTCAAAGTTGTTGTTGCCACCCTGAGCAGGCTGCTATGCTTTTAGAAAAGTAGGACAGAGAATATCCTGATGCTGTAAAATGAATATACATTTGTCTAACTTTGGTTTAGGTGGATCATTTGGACAAAATTGCACCAAAAATTATTCATCTCCATTGCTTTTCTGATGTGGAACTGCTGAAGAATGGCAATTATGGGATCTATATTACTGCCAGGTCCCTGAAGGCATCTGATTCCAATACAGAAGATGACAAAATAATCTTTAAGATTTTACGAGGTCCTCATCACGGCTACCTGGAAAACATAACAACAGGTGTTGTCTTCTATAATCTCTGTATTTTGGGACATACCAGACCAGATTCCAAAACCTACCCTGTTAATGTTTGCTTGATAGAGGAAATAAAAATTTCCTAGTAAACTTTGGGCAAGGTTTGAATGCAGTTAGAAAGCTTTTATACTAAAGCTTGGGTCTTAGGTTCATCATGGATCCTCAAAGAGTTAGAGATGATTAATAGCTGCCATTGAGAAACTATTTTTTGTTTGTGTCAAGAAAAAATGATGAATATTGAACTTGGCCACTTGATATACATGTCACATGGGAAGAAATTGGCTGGGGCTTATAACAAGCTGGGGTGTTGCTGTTTAGCTATAAAATCATGTTTCTGTAAGTTCAAATTTTCTAAGCATTCAATGAAAATAAAAGTTGAAAACAGTCTATGTGAGCTACAAGGTTCTTATTAATGGGCTTCACCTGAGTGTTTCTCTTCTTTCCCAGGTGGATTTATTCAGGAAAGGTTTAGCCAAAAGGATTTAAACAGCAAAATTATACTTTACGTCATCAATCCATCACAGGAAGTGAATTCAGACCACTTGGAGTTTCAAGTCACAGATGCTAATGGAAACTCCGCAGTACCCCAAAGGTAACTCTGACCCTCAGCGGTGTGTCCTGTAGTGTGCTGTGCGCAATGTCCACCAGGGCGGACAAACCTGTGACAGGCTTGAAGCCATGCAGATGTGACTGTAGCTATGACTCAAACTGCCATCGCTTTTGCTGAAGAGTAGAGAAGGTTTCTTCCCCTCAGGAGGGTGAAATTCAAAAGCTAGCTCCAGGTTAGACTGGGACAGTTCTCAAGGGCCTCTGGGGCCTCACAGAAAAATATGACAGAGTTTACTTTAAGTAGTTGTTGGACCTTTGGAGATCTGAGAAGCTGGGTGCTGAGGGATGGGATTGTTGCTTCATCTACATGGCCCTGAAGCTGGAGTTCACTTTTGCCCTGTGCTGATGGCAATACTTTTTTCACAAGCTTAAGATCATGATGGAGGGGATGATCTCAAGCAGTAAAAGCTGTGAGAGCCATACTTCTGCAAAGGAGCACTGAAAGAAGGTGGAGGGCACACAGCATCTTCTTTGTTATCCAATGACAAAATTTATATTAGGCGTATTATCAAGATTTCCTTGTGACATATGATAAGCCTAATTTATATGAATTAGAGACTGAGGTATCATCTGAACTGTGCTGTGATGATAAAGGCCAGAAGTGGGAGTAGCTCCATAACAAGGGCAACATTTCTCTTTATTTCTGAAAATAGAGCTGAATGTTCAATCAATTTATTTAATTAGAAGTAATGGTGAAAAATAACTAACGCTATTTTCCTGGGCTAAACTGTTTACTCACAAACCAGGACTCATGGTGAGTGAAAAGGAGCAGAGAGGTGACTCCAAGGGCCAAGCTCCTCTGCAGAGCACTTCCCTGCGTTCTAGAGAGGACCCGGACTGAGCAGAGCCAGAGACAGCAATTCAGCAGTTAAGGGCTGTGCCAAAAGATGTCCCCATACACAAACACATCTGAACACCGCCAGCCTGAGCACTTCTCAGATGCACTGTGCTGGCTCACAGGTGCACTGATATTAAAACCACAGTTAAAAGGCTGCCACTCCTCGTGCGATAGTGTGGCTTCTTGTATATGAATAGCAATGCATAACACAGCTTTATGAAGAGAGCAAAGAGAAAGCACTTTTTGTATGGAAAATAGGAGTTTCAGAGAAGTAGAATTACCCTGTTAGCTGCACTGGGCGTCAGAACAAAAGGGAATTTGGCTTTTAAGGAAACAGAGAAGGGCCATGAAGATGATCAGAGAGCTGGAACACCTCCCCTATGAGGACAGGCTGAGAGAGTTGGGGTTGTTCAGTCTTGAGAAGAGAAGGCTCCAGGGGGACCTTATAGCAGCCTTCCAGTACCTGAAAGGGGTCTACAGGAGAGATGGGGAGGGACTTTTTACAAGGGCATGTAGCAACAGGACGAGGGTTAATTAATTTAAACTGGAAGAGGGAAGATCTAGACTAGACATTAGGAAGAAATTCTTTACTGTGAGGGTGGTGAGACACTGGAACAGGTTGCCCAGAGAAGCTGTGGATGCCCCATCCCTGGAGGTGTTCAGGACCGGGCTGGATGAGGCTTTGAGCAACCTGGTCTAGTGGGAGGTGTCCCTGCCCATGGCAGGGGGGTTTGAACTTGATAACCACTAAGGCCCCTTCCAACCCAAACCATTCTGTGATTCTGTGATTCTATGATTTTCAATATTGGATTTAAACACTGGTGAGAGATTTTTTTTTTTAAACAATTTATCACCTAATGGTCACTTGTTCAAAATACAAGTTTGATTTCTGCATTTATATTATTAAATTTAAATCCCAGCTTTTATCCGAATGCTGCTGGTCTACATCTGGCACATGCATCCTCTTTAGCAAAAATGAAGCAAATCAGCTTCTAAATAAACACAAAGCGAGTATCAGAGGATGCGGGAGGACAACAGGAAATTTCCACTGATGTTAAAGCTAGTCAACCCTGAAATGTCTAGAAGTATGTTTTAGAAAGGTTCAAAATGTTTTGTAAGTGGCACAGGTAATTTTCCTTCTTTACACTCTCTTTCATTCTTCTCCAACTCTCACTAATTTTTATCACAGCTTCTAAAAAGTGAGGTCTTTATTGGCTACCCTGTGCAGCACGCAATCCTCCGAAGTTCGGTCACATCCCCTATAAACCATTCTAAAATTCAGTGTATGAGATTCCTTGGGACTCAGCCACTTCCACAGCTGAAGAGCAAAGTACACAAAGAATTAAAGTAAAGGGAGTGGGGAGGACACTCATACAGCTGGTGAAGCCCTGGAGCGTGTCCTATACACTAGAGAAGAGTTAGAGGATAGATGAAGGAAGCTGGGAAGAAAGGAGGATGTTGCAGAGAAAATATCGAGGAGTGAAAGGAAAATAAAACTACAGGGTTAAAGGGAACCAGAAAGAAACAGAGACAGCTTGTCTTTGCCTATTTGGCATTACAGACAAACTCTGCCCTTCTCGAAGCTGTTGCAGAACCCCTCTGGTTCAGAAACAAGGGTCAGCCCTGGTTTCAGGTAGACCAGGGCTGCTTCTCCCCTTTTCTAATCAGACAAATCACACAAGTGTGTTGATTTGGAAACATCAGTATGTGTATTGGCTAAATCAGCAACTGGGAGAGAAATGTCTCCTGACCTGGCCTGGGAGCAGCAGGGGGCGGGGGTGGCAGGGGTGTCTCTGTGCTTCCCTGGCCTTTCCCACCTCTCCCACAGGCTGGAGCTGCGGTGGTCTCGGATTGAAATGCAGCAGACCGAATATGAGGTGTGTGAGAGCGTGGGAGTGGTGTCTCTGAAAATCACCAGGGCAGGACACTCTGCAGAGTTGGCCTTTGTTGCTGTGAAGGTAAAGCTAAAAGCCAAGCTCCTAACTGGAAACTGAATAATGATTAGTGGAGCCTGCTAATTTCCTCCTCAGACTTAAAAGGTATTTCAGTTATCAGCAAAGAGGCCATGCAATTCCAACCTCGCTTACTGGGACATTGTCCTTGCTAGTACAGATGGTTGAAAATTTTCTGACAAAACTTTCTGATTTTTAAGTAGAAATGCCAGTGAATCAAAACCGTAAGCTTTTTTTGGAGCTTTTTTGGTTTTGACGACCTTCTGTGACAGATCTGGCAGTTTCCTCCATCACTGCACTCAGAAGCTGGGTTTCCAGGATTTACCACTTTGAAATCCAGCCTTTGGGCAACCTGGGGCCTTGGGACCTCTCATTTTTCTGCTCAAGCTGGAGTAGCCTAGGAGCTCTGGGAGCATCAGCTCCACAGTCATGGCAGCCTTCCCCATTCTTCCCCCCCACTGCCATCAGCCTAGGAAATAGCCCAAAACCCCTTCTGTAACTACAGTAACAGCCTCTGTCTTATGTCAGAAAAATTAGACTGAATGCTGCAGGTTATAATTTTGTAAACCAGGTTTTGTGCAGCTTGATTTCACAAATTTTATATTTCCTCTTGAAACAGAAATTACAGGATTTTACCAGCTTCCCTTGCTAGAAAAATACTAAAAGTTTACCTCACTGCTTTTCAGGATTACAGCCCTAATTGAAAACACAGTTTTGAGTGTTTTTTCTACAGTAGAAAGTGCAAATTTTGCCATTGACTTCATCAGGGGTTGTCCTGTCCTATCCTTCATGGACTCCAGTGGCTCTACTCTGATTGTAACTCACCTAAAAAGACCAGAGAAATTGATCCCAGCATGAAGAATGCAGTGTGGAAGCTGGTGTCCTCTGGCAGGAATTCTCAGGGAATTGCTGAAGTCCCCATTCATGTATGGGTTCATGCCTATCCCAGTCTTTGGGGCTGACAGACAACTCTGTGTGCAAACACTTCTTCTAAGACCTAACAAAGGGCTAAATGGGCAAATGAGGCCAGGCTGCTGGTGTTCTTTCAGGATGGCATGATGTGCCTGTCCAGTACCCAGGTGTGGCTGGGTCACGAGGCATGGTGAACAGCTGGGTTACCTGATGCTGTCAAGTAGCAATCTGAGAGGGGATGAGGCAAAATTTTAAGATGAGCAAGTGACAAGTTTTAAACCATCCACAAGGCAAGAATTACAGTTTCACATCAGAAGAGTCATTCTTTAGGATTTTATCTTTTTCTTCAGCCTAAACACAAGTATATGTTGGTATACCTTTTTGAGACTGCATGGAGAGGCACACAGGAGGTTCAACACACAGCAGAATTCAGTGGTTTGTTGAAATATGTCACAGCATGGCATTTACTGTTTGATTTCTTCTCAGGTCAATGAAATATCCGCTGTGCTGGGAAAAGACTTTACAGTGACTCCCTCCAAGCTTGTTCAGTTTGATCCAGGTATGAACTAGTGCACTGAATAATTTTAAAATTAATTCACTGATTTTGGAGGTGTAAACTCATGTTTTGGAGAGTGAAACCTACCATACATCTGTAGCTAGAGGAGCTGAATAGGATTAAAGGCACTTGGGCTTATTTCCTGGAAGGGCAGTGGGCCTCCTTTGTGAATTAGTATCCTTCTTACTTAGGGTGAGACGGTATATGGTCCCTTTACATCATTTAAAATATCAAAAGTGCTGAAATTATGTCTCCTGTTCTCCTCACAGCTAGGACTAGCTGAGAGATGGTTTAAAGATGTAAGGATTTGACCAGGACACTGGTCAAATTTAGACAAAACTGAGTGCAACTTAAGTTATGCAAGGTAACCAAGACCAGAAAGGTGTAAAATAACCTGAAAATTGTCAGACCTTATCACTGCTTACACTCTAATCAGAACAGCAGTCTGACCTTAGCTAAGGCTGTAAGTAGCAAGAAATGATAGTAATCCTATTATCAAAAGGAGATTTTTTTTTTTTTTCTGGAGGAAAATCAATAGTAAAAATGAATACAGATGTGAAGATACTGAAAAAAGTTTCCTTTGCTCTACACAATTTATTATTATTGTGCTTTGGGTATCTCCCTGGGTCTATGGAAAAAAACAGTCCAGGTGAGAATTTCACAACTTACCATTCAGAAATTCAACTTCCTCTGAAAAACTTTGTTTTGCAAATATAAATAGATTATCTGTGAATGAAAACCCATTTGCTTTGCATATGCAAGTGTGAGGTTTTTGGAACACATCCTGTTGGCATAGTCCAGGATATATTTGAGTCTATAAAATGGGTTCCGCACAGGTCTCCGGGGATGTTGCCTTCAGTGCCAGCAGAGGTTATCTCAAGACTGCCAGCAGTAAGATTTCAATGGCAGAAAGTCACAGTGACTACAGAGGAGACAAAATATAACATCTGTGAAAGGCTGAAATAAATGGCATGTACTTAATGGTAAAAATTTGTCTATGTGCTTAGCTGTGTTTGATAAACCAATATGGGGAATATAATGTCACTTCCAGCCAAAGCCTGGGGATTTTTACTTTAGGATTTGAGTTTTTATTTTGAAAAAAAGGCAATGCATGCTACAGAGATTAAGTAGCACTGCATCCCATGGATGAACTGATATATAGCCCAGCTCTGCTTGCCTACCACACAGGAAAACTTGCAGCTTTAAGTTACAAATCCGATTATTTTCAAAATATGCCACTACAGCCCATCTTGAGAAAAGCAAATTTTATGTGAGGGTGTACAATGAGAAACTGCTGTCTAGTTTTCAGAGGTTGATAAGGGAGAACACCCAGCAGACAGCAGTAAAAAAACTTGGCTGGAAATCTGCCCTAGTTTCCGGTGTTTCTGGAACACACGAAATTTCTGAAACCAATAAGCCACTCTCTGAGACCCTTTATCTAGCATTAGATTTTATATTTTTTTATTTTTAGATTAGAAGATAGAAGAAAGGTCTGTGAACATAGACAGGAGAGTTGCACTCTGTTGTCCTTTTCTGGCCAGCCTCAGTTAAGTGGGCTGAGCCCCTCACACAGTCTTTCTTGGGTGGCACTCTTCAAAAGTCCTTTGCTTAAGCTTAACCTTAGGGAAGGACCCTCCAAAATGTTACATTCGAGGCATCAATTTCTTAGTTCCTAAATTCAAGATGTTTTCTATTTATTAATTAGTACTATTTATTAATTATTTAGTAAGGCTGATATGCAACTATGCAAATTGACTGGATTTATTGGCACATTAGACTGTAATTTGTAATAGAAAGGAGCAGAACTGTTGCATCTCTAAAAGCAACCTTTCAAGATAAAAAGCATATGATAAATTTTCTCTTCAAAATTGTAGTAGAATTTCTAAATCTATGTATTGTAGTGTCATTTCCCACATCTACAGCAGCTTTTTATTACAGTGTATGCACTTGAACTGAATCATCATTGCCCAGGAACAAATTCGAACTTAATGTTATTTGGGAGAACAGCAGGATTCCAGTCAGTTGGTAGGAGCACAATAGCATGCATCAGCTACTCCATTCTAGCTGCAGACATGTTAATTAATATATTTCTTTGACATCCCGATTGATTGAAATAGCACTTAAAGAGTAATTAAAATGTTTATTTACATTAGGAATGTCAACCAAGATGTGGAATATAGCAATTACCTATGATGGATTAGAGGAAGGTGATGAAGTCTTTGAAGTAGTTCTGAACTCCCCTGTGAATGCTGTTCTTGGCACCCGGACAAAAGCTATAGTGAAAATTTTGGACTCAAAAGGAGGTATTCACTTTTGATCTTCATCATTAAGAAGGTGGGAGAATCTTGGCTGAGTAGCTACTTATTTTCAATGACAAGTTGTTCCTAACACTCACCTTCAGATCAAAATGCTTAATTTCTTTTTAGAGAAAACAGGCTTGACAGTTGCAGACCGTTTGTTCTCTCACACAGTCATATGCATCCTCTTAGGAAACACAGCATGAAGAAAACAAGAAGTACAAAATGAGAAGGGTGCAAGGAAAGAAACATTTTGGTTTACAGTTGTTATGCACCTCTGAAAAATATTTATTTTCTTCTCAAAAAAGAAGCCTAACAACTAAACCCAGCTCTCAGCAATACATTTTCTAATGCTTAACAAACATAATCCACAACATTACAGGACAGAGCAGTAATCATTACAGAGTTTATGTTTTTAAGTCCATGTGATTATTGTGTTTTTCAGTGATCGAATGTGGTGTGCCTAAAATCACACCAAAAAAAGAAGCAACTGTAGAAAACCAGAAATGACTATCAAAGCAGCTGAGTCCTCTGAAAGCTGAAAAGTTTTTTTTCTTTGGGTGCTTAGTGAAACAATATTTTAAATACCTGTGTTGCAATGAATTAGGCTTCATTTTACAGAAATTCCTTTTAAATCTCTTTTCTCTTTAGCATTCATAATGTGAATGAGGACTTAACTGACACAACTGGTTTGTAGGAACAATAATGTCCTGGATTTCTGAAGAAACAATTGTCTGGGCATGATGGAAGTATCATCAATGTTAGCTAAAGCTACCTGTCTACCCATGAACAAAAAATAAGCACTCCAAACCCCAATCTGTGCACGAAAATAAGTATTTTCAGCAGATGCTTGCTTGAAATTCTGATCTGTGGGTAGACAGATGTATTACACGTAAAAACACACATAGACAGGTAGTAGTTGCAGTCATAGTTATACTTAAGCAAACCACACAAATGAGGATGTCTGAACAAACCACATCAAGTGAAAAAAAAATCATCCAACTTTTAATGACAAGCTGTTTATGTGCCCATGTCAAAATGACCAGTTATCTGCTCATGCAGTTAGAACTCACCATCTGCCATTTTTTATGCTTTCAGGTCAGTGCAGCTATTCCCATTCTTCTGGCCAAAGCAAGCATGACTTCTGGGGGAGAGGCACGCTGCTTCCAGTTTCCTCGGGCTCCTCATCACCTTCCAGGCCTGGCAACACTCCCTTGGAAGGGATCCCATCACCTCCTTCCAAAGGGATAAGAGAACATGTAGGGGACCCGCAGCAGGAACACAGCTTGGCGAATCGGTCAAGGACCAGGCTGAGAGTGACTGGAAATGGCAGAACAGTAAGACCCTTCAGTAGTGCAGTGATTGACTGATTTCTGAATTCATTGGGATTTGATATCTTCATTTAGTTGTCATAATTTTGTAGTGATCCTACCTGACCATACAATAACCATAAACTACCTGTTTGCTGTGAGTCAGACCTGAGAGCTATTTAAAAATACTGTGAGGGGGGAAAAAAAAAAAAAAAAAAAAAAAAAGTCCTGATTTTGAAGATCCATGTATGCAAGAGAGGAAGAAAAAGAGAGTTGGGGGAGGAAACATTCATCAAGCAACTTCAGCAATTGTACGGCTTCTAATCTTGTCTAAATTATGGGTCAGTTAGAAGAAAGAAGTCACTAGAGCCAGGCAGATCTTCAGAAGCTGTGCATCTGCACTCAAGTTGTAAAGCTGAAAATACTATTAGCTTAAACAGGGAACAGTTATTTGAAACTTGCCCATTGATTTTCCTGTGTAAGCTATATCAGTTTAGCTAGGTGGTTTAGTAACATTCTGCTGTTGTGATCTTAAAAGTGAATGGAACCTGTTTATAAACACACTTGTAATGTGTCTTTTTTAATGGCTATTTTCAGAGGTTATCAGTTTCCATTCTGAAAGAGAAAGACCTAAACCCAAATATAATTGCATGATTTGTGACCTAGATCTTGTAGTAAATCTTGCATAAGGTCTTTTTCTTTCTATAATGCATGAATAAGCCCATCTCATTTTGCTATTCTACCTCTTTCAGGTTCATCGTTCATCTGTATTTAGAAATGGAACAGATGTGGTTTTCAAAGTAAGAGTATTATGAGTATTGCTCAGACATTGCTATGATTTCTTTATGATTCTGTTCTATCCAGGCTTTATTACTTTATTTATTCATTATGACAAATACTTTCTTTTTCTATGTATCTTTCTTTTTCTTTGGTTTCACTTTCCCTTGATTTGCAACCATTTCTATTACAATAGTTTGGGGTTTTTTTGAGTTTATTTAAGAGTTGCTTGAAAGTGCTAACCCTCTGTTTTCCTTTTCCTGTACTCCTTGTATGTGTGTGATACTGTAAAACGAAGTACCATGGGATGGTGTCACTCAAAATAGAGGATGACACCTCATCAGCTAAAGCAAACAAGAGGGCTCAAGTGTCAGTAATTAACCAAGCACAACCACAGATAAATGTCATCTCCTCTAAGAAGACAGAAATCCCACAAGCTGATAAGGCAGAACTGACATCTGAACCAAGCTCAAGACATCAGGTATGAAACCTTTTGTTCCATAAGCATTTGCACCATCTGTTTTCAGTCATGCTGTTTTCCAAAATGATTTAACACCTCTGAGATCTGCAGCCTAACCCTTCCCACTCCAAAGCTGAGTTTAGCCAATACGCAGGTAATTAACAACTCAGCCCTTGAACACTTTTCATGTCATAAAGTTTTAATATAAGACCTATTTAATCTGTTTCATGTAGCTCATTTGTTTTGTGTTATTATTTCCCTTCAAATGTTCAAATGACATTTCTCTTTCCAGGACTTTTACTCCTTTCCAAAGGCCTGTACACCAGATTTAAAGGGGCTCTTGCATTATGAAGAAAGTACTCAAAAGTTATTTCAGTGTGATGGGATAATATGGAAATTCTGGAATTCCCAAAGTAAGGTAAATATGTTGCCATGAGCATGCATCTGAATCAGAGCATGGAGTCTGTGATGAGTGAGACTGTCAAGCAAAGGACCTTCCTGTAACAACTATTTGACTTGTACAGGGAATAAAAGAGTTCTCCAGAGTCAGGTTTGCTGTCACCAGAAAAAAATATTCCCAGAGACATGATGAGCGCTTGATTGCTGGGGTTGCCTTTCTTCTGTCACCCAAAGGTGCTCCTGGATGAACTATGTGAGCACTAGTGTCTTGGCGCTTGTGGGGACGTGGGCATCAGACAGGCAGCAAATGAAGTCTGTGAAAGAATGAGCAGGAGTTAGTAAAACTAGCTCACTTAGATATTCTGGGACAGAAAATGGTGTCCAGACTAATGTGGTCTCTTTAGAGGATTTTTGGAGCTAAAATGTCATGTCACCTTTAAAGCTACTCATAAGTCGTAGACTCCTCTGGCAGGCATTTACTTCTTAATGCGTTTTAGGCAATGCTGTAGTGTTATTGATATACACCAAAGATCAAGTTCAACTTAGTTCTGGAGAAACCATAAGCAGCACCTCCAGCCTTTTCAGTCTGTTAGCACACTGACCTGGATCACTGTAAGCAGGAGTCTGTTTGTCTTTTCCTCTTCTATTTTAGGAGATAAGCACAAAGAAATGTCCCTCCGGATGGAGTCATCATGAGGGCAGCTGCTACTTCCTGGTAGTGAACCACAAGGTCACCTGGAACACTGCTGCTCGGGCTTGCAAAGAACAGTAAGAGACTTCTCCAAGTGTATGTGTTTGCTGTGCACTGCTGTTGCCCTAATCTGAATGCTGCTCTTGAGGCTGAATTATTTCAGATAAGCCACACTTTGGTTGTGCTGCACAGCTCCCCCCAAAATAGAATAAGCCCTGGAATTCAGACCAGGAGGATAGAAATAACATAATGTTTCAGGTGGTGATGCTGCCTTATTCACAGCATGAATTCCCAAAGCTGTCCATCTGCACTGAGGATGCTTTCCTCATGGGAGAGTTAGTTTGGGAGAAGAGAAATAAAGCAAAGACTCAGTCTTTCATCCTCTCTGACCCACCACTTCCTTGGCTCTGCCTTCACTTGCTATAGCAACAATACAATTTTGCCAACTCCTGCGTGCCTCACCATATTCTGCTGAAGATGCAGCTCTTCAGATTCTATAACTGCCTAAAACTGTAACATTCAATTTAACAGTAAATTTCTGACTTTTAAAGATAAATAAAAACTATTGCATAATAATAGTAATAATAGTGATGATGATGATGATGATAATAATAATAATAATAAAATAGTTTTCTCAAAGTAGGAGATGAATAGAAAATCTGCCTGTCTTGCTCTTTGGAGGCCTGCTTTGTGATTTTGGTTTTAGGAGAGACAGCTTAGGACTGGAAGAAATGCTAGCCATGGTAACATGGAGCTTGCCCTGGGATCACGTATGTTGTGTACCTTATGTTGAATTGTGAGCACCAGGTTGAAGACCAGGTTGAACGACAGGAGAGACTTTGAAAGACCTCTCCCCATTACTCCATGAAATGAAAACGGAAACAGGGAAGAGCTGGAGTTGAAAGAAACAGAATATATTCCATAAGTGGGTGAAGGACATGCAGGCAACATGAAGCATGGACAAGCATGCATAACAAACTATGATTCATTCCACTCAGTTATGCCAGATTATGTTGTCTTGGTAAAAGGCAAAAGGAAGATCTTATTTCTAATGCCTCCCAGATGATGGAAGGTACTCTGTACTAAAATGTAACTGTTACCTGTTCTTGTAAGCTCACCACAAATTTCACATTGTTAATTGTTTTCCTTAAAATTTCAGTTCCTGAAATGGTTTTCTATCATGTGCTTTTATTTTGTTACTTACCCAAACAAAGTTGTAAGTTGTGACTATTCCAATATATTTTTCTGAAGACTTCAACTTCGAATTGATCCCTTGTGACCGTATGTCACTCTGCTGGGAGGTGTTCCCATTTTCTAAAAAGAGCGTGCTCCTGCTAACCCACATTATTTGTAGGCAGTAACAACTTGCTGAATGCTGTAGTGTGCAATGTAGAAGTTAAACTGAATACCAGTAAATTAATGACAGTGATAAACACCTACATAAAAAGTCAAGGCATATCACTGAATTCACAACCAAATGAATCCTAGGGCAGTGATGACTCAATTAATGTCAGATTGCTACAGACTAAGGAACCTTTATCCTGGCAAATGGGGTACTCCTGGCCTCCATCTGGAACAGATTTACAAAAGTACAGCCCCAGGGACACACTTAAAAGTGGTACAAGAAGATAACTTAATAAATTTTATTTTGTACTTTTGCCCAGCTCCAAGCCAGCAATCACCACCACCACCATGAATTGTAGTATTTCTGTTATTAATACTTCTACCGTTGACATTTAAATACCTGATATTTCAAACAAGCAAATAAAATCAGCATGGAGGTCAATCCTGTTTTATAATAGATCAAACAAACATTATAATTGATTTTCAGTAAATCAGACAATTTTATTGAAAAATAAGACTCATTTTTATTACTACAAAAATGGCATTCGTTTAAACTTCTATTAAATTTTCTTTCTAGACTTTTTCTATTATATAGAACAGGAAAAAAGCACAAGCATTGTTAAAGTTGTTTCAGTAACAGCCTCCAAGTAAGCAACCTCCTAATCTCTTAGAGAAAACACTGTTATCCTGAGACGGTGGACTTGAGACCAAGCTATACCATCAAAGCAATGCTGTCAATTTATTGTGGAAGCAATTGCTGTCTGGACACAACTATATGTATGTGGGCTTATGCAAACCTACTTGGGCTTCTAATGAGCTTTGACATACATTGCATCCATTTTTTTGCTAGTAGCACATCTTCTTTTCTTCAGTTTCCACGTGCAGGGGTAGAAGCAGACCAAAAAAAAAAAAAAAGGGGCTTGTCTTGATGCAAGCTGCTGTATGCCACGGTGATAGTGTGGGTGGAAAAAATCTCAGCTAATTGCTCTGAAAATCTTGCACCATTTCTAACCCTTCTCCAATACACTGGAGAGAAAGGTCATTTAGGAACTAATTTCTCTAGCTTTGTTTTTTATGCATCAAGAGGCCCTTGGCAACACGAAGAGAAGCATCTGGGGGATATTACGGCCGAGTGATCCCATAGCAGCCTGATTTAGCAGCAATTTTGGTGATTTATGTTACAGTTCTTGTTTATCCCATAGGAACATGTCCTCCCCAAGGGTCAGTGTAGCCGGACTCACTCGCATGTGAGATGGTTTCACTGCTGCCACTGAAGGGACTCTCCACTGGATAGACAGAACCCCAGTTGCATCTTTTGCTCTGTAGTCAGATTTTACCTTCATCTTATTGAAGTTGTACATTTAATTAGAGCCTAAATATGGTCCAATTTCAGATCCTTTACTGCCAGCTTTGTAAGGCAGGGACTGTTATGTTTTTTGGAGTTTGTATACTAGCAGCATGTGGACTCAGTCCTTGCGAATCACAGGCAGAACCACATCTAAAATAGTAGGTTAGATCCTTCACTACGGCTCAGCGTTGCCTAGTGCAAAGCAGGACAGACACTGCTGCCCTCCTCTCCTAATGCTGTATAGTTCTGTAAGTGACTGGTTTAACTTGTGTTATTGCTAGTGACTCCAGCATAGGGACTGAGGTACCTAGAGACATTTAAAGGCCCAGGGTATCTTGTTTGACTTTCAACTGCCAATCTGGAAGTGCAAGGCTCCTGTAAGCTCTGCATTATGTCTGCCAGACTCATCTGAATGTTTTGAATACCTCAAAGCATCGTAAGCAACACTAGACACCTATTTCAAGGCACCAGGATTACTCCCTAGGTGATTAAACAAAAGCCTGGGATAAGCAGAACCTCTCAGTCACTCCCTGCTCTTCACTGTCAGTGAAGGACATGGATTTACTACAGCAGTTCAAATTAAATGTCTTCCTGTGCTGCGGAGACCTTCATAGCTAGTCAAGTGTGCTTTTGTTGAAGTTAAAATTGTCAGAATGGTACAAAACTTGTTTAAATTTATTGGATAATTTAATGTAAAATCAGCAAAGTTTTTGTGCTAAGCATTTTACATACAATACTTCAATGTCAATGGCTACCCAAAATATTTCCTTAATTTGGGCAACTGCTCTAAGATGACAGAAGTTCTTGATAGCAAAAAATTTAAATTTTAAAGCTCACAAGAATAATTTCAAATTTACTTTAGCACAGAAATCAGTGATGTGTTTTTTGGGTTTTTTTTTCTCAATAGGGCATTATGACCCCTTCTCTAGCAATTTAAATTAGGAAGTGTTAGCTTTACATAACTCCATAAATAGCATTATCTTGTAATTTCCTGTGACTGGCACTCTGCCTAGAGGTAATATCATTGTAAGTGGTATGTTCTTTCAGAACTGTTCTCATTTCC
>NW_010121999.1:38514-54960 GCF_000699245.1 Pterocles gutturalis
TCAAAATCCCTGACTAGGTGTAACAATTAGAATGGTTGTGCTCTCTTTAGTCATGTGTGTTTCTCAGGCTGTATTTAGAAAGCACTCCTACGGAGAAAAGATTAGATAACGTTATAATTATTGCAGTGCTTTCCTTTCACAGTGCTGAAGTCTTTCCAAAAAAAATTTGAAGTAAAAGTCTGAAACTGTTATTGCTCAGACCACCCCTGTATGTCATAAATGATATAGCAGTTACTGATACACATTGGTGCTTTTTGTTTTCACATTTTCTAAAACAACTGCAACAACAGGAGTAAGCTAAGCTTACTTAAGTAAATTACTTAGTTCCAGGGCTTTGGTTGTCCTTAAGCAGAAGCCAGAGAAAATGTCCTATTTTTGTTGCTCAGCTAGTAGTGATACCGCAGAGACTGCTGCCCAAATCTCTTCTTAGCCCCAAGTTTGGTTGTTGGCCAGACACAGTCACTATGAACGGGAATGGCACCCTGACACTTAATCAGTTACCCTGGGAGGACACCCTGAATTAACTGAGCTTGCTTTCCTGTATCTTTTGTTTGAGGAAAAGAAGATGGCCACAAAACTTTCCAAGAGCTTTTGTCAGGGTAACAGCTTTGTTCCTTGTTCACTGGAGATTCGTTGCCTGGTAGCTGTGCCCAGGGGTATGGAAGCATGTCACCCTGGGCACATACAGGTGCCAACACCATGCACTAAACTTTACCATGATGAGAAGCACATTCATAGTCCCTGCTGGGAGCTTCACTGTGTGACTTCTGGGACCCTGTACCAAAAGTGGGTGCCCAATCCTGACCCCTACCAGACAGTTGCTAGCCACTTTGTGCTGAGACAGTCTGTGCCATTTGTAAAGTCAAGGCCATCCTGCTACACCTCTACCTGAGGAGAGTGTACGCTGATGTTAATGACATCCTTTACACTTAGCTGCCAGGTGACCCCTGGACTTAGGGGGCTGTTAATGGTACCTACTTTGCTGTGTGGTGCTTGGGCTAGGGCAGCCATGATTACCCAGGCTGTGAGGGCTAATGCTCATCCATCCTGCAGCCCTTGGCAGACCCACCATGCAAAGCAGAGCAGAGGGCAAATCCCCTGCTGCTTTGGTTGACTGCAGGGATAATGGAGGAGGCCTTTGCAACAGGCGCATTCCATTAGCATTACAATTAATTTGTTCCATACCATGCCCCTGTATGCCCAGATTAAGGAATTGTCCAGATTTTGTGCAGTAGGGACCACGCAGAATATTGTGGGCTATTACTCTGAATTCCTCCTTATGTAAAATTTGCCTGCTTCCCTATCTTATGTGGCGTTATGACATGGCTTACATTGGATCAGTACTGTTAGAAGAGACACAAGGCAGCAAATAGGAATGGAGCTCCAGGCATGGGTCTCTAACTGGGCAGCAGGCTTGGTGGTGGGCTTGCACCCCAAGATCTGTTGATGGTCTCGATAGTGGATTCAAGTCTGCCATGCCACCCGTGAGGTCTGGTTGTTGTCCTAGCTCTTAAAGAAGACAGTCTTTACCTCCTTTGGAGCACTGCTGATCCTCTGTCTCCGTTATTTGGCAACAGTAATGAATTAGAAAAATCCTCCTCATAATGCCATTGACTTATTCTGCTGCTAGAAAAGTTTTTGGCTCTCTTAAAACATGTTTTGATGAGCAGTGTTGTTTGTTTGGGCCCTGTCTCCCAGGATGTTCTGGGAGACTGAAGGAGTTGGTATCACTGTTGAACTGAGTGGCAGTCAGAAATATGGGACAAGAGAAATGACAGAGGCTCAGCATCAGAGGGAAGGTGACAGCACATGTGACAGGTAAAAAGGTGACATGATATCAAGGCAGGCAAAAAGATGGATAAATAAGAAAGTGGAGCCACTGATGACTGACAGTTCATGGCAAATGTGAAGGATGACATTTGTCTCTCACTGGCTCAGGATTTAGCCTGATCTCTAAATGGCTTAAGAGCAGCTTGCTGGTGCTTGCATGCTTGGTACTAGTTGGATGACTCGACAGTGGCAAGGCCACTCAGTGGCTATGGTTTGCATGTCCTCCTTCAGGGTTGGCATACTTTAAGTACAAACACAGAGCAGAGCTTATGCATTGGCTTCATTCTGAAATAATCTGGTTAAAACACACCACAACTGCTCTTGATCTGAACTAAACGTGTTGTCTTGCAGACACCCCAACATTACCTCTCAGAACCACACTACCACTCTAGGCCAGACCCCTAAATTACACACACTTAATTATGTTTGAAACATGGCCAAGATTTTAACTGTGTTGCTCAAACCTTTAGTTTTGTCAGAACACGATTTAAAAAAAGATATAGTAGTCTGCTCTACTCCCAGATGGATGAAGCTGTTTGGATTTTAGTGTAGGCAGACAATTCTTGTAAAGAAAGGAGTGTATCAGTGATTGTGTCAATCGTTTAAAACACAGTTTGTAAGTGTGAGACAGACATTTCTTGTATACACTTCTTTCAGTTGCCCCTCTGATTTACTTTTTCTGCTAGAAAAATCAGACCAAGACTTTGGTTCCTCTCCAAGTAATCCAGAATTTTAAGACTTTATCTTCATGTAATCATTCTTTCATGCCGGTAAGCAGTTTCCTGAGAAACATCAGTTATACATTTTGTACCCGAATCAGTGCCCCTTGTTGACAAGTTGATGGGAGATGTCTGTCACTCTGTGGAATGCTAATTACTCTGTCCTCTCTCCTTGAGTCTAGGTACCTGGGGAGTCTAGCAAGTGTGGCTAATGAACAACACATGCAGTGGCTGTGGGACTTCAGTGGGAGGAAGCCCTTTTGGATAGGCAAGTACATCAGCTGCCTCTTCCCTCTGAGGATTACAGCTCCTGTGCACCTTGGAAAACAGAAACTGCCACAGCAGTTCCAGTTCAGTTTTCAAATGTTGAATTGTCCTCACCTTTCTGCTGCTTATACTATTTCAAGACAAGGCATAAACTGAAAGCCGTAATTTACCTGTCTAATTTTATAAGTTTTTACCAAAAAGAAGAGTTTATCATGTTGCCTATTGCTGGGTTGCTTTTGCCTTGAAACCTTTCCCATTTTAATAGTAGCTGGTAAAAGAAGTTCTGGTGGAGCTCCCACTCTTTTGTTTATAAATGCTTTCTTTTGACTGTTACTTTATTTCACTCTGATCTACCCTTTTTTAAAAAACCATACTTTAAATAGTTATTTATTAACTGCTAATTTAATGGTGTCATCTTGTATCAGAAATCTTGTGAAATAATTAGATGATCAGATAAAAAAGATTTAATTACATAATTTTAGATTTAGCTGTCCATTTCTTATTGTGCACCTTTCATTTAATGGGAAACGGAAAGAAGTCAGATGGGCCTTCTCTGTGATCCCTTTCTGTGAATGACTGCCTTATCTCATGGACTAGTGCTATTGCTTTCTTCTAACCCTCCTTGTTTCTGCCATACTGTCCACATTTTACATTCTTTTTTGCAATTGTGAACAGCAATTTTCAGCTCTTAGTAATTTCCTGAGATGGATTTACCAGCTATACTCTAAAAACTACAGTTAGTTTGGGATCATGTTTAATGGTCTCATGTTTCTGTTAATCTGAGAGAAATAAACTCCTCTGATAAGGATAAAGACTACAAGACCATTGGGTCAATTTTCTGATCTTGGTCGCTTCTGGCTAAGAAGACAAGTCATGTCTGAATATACACCACCCATGTTGGTGTCTTAGTAACTCAAAGGCTAAGTGAAAATATGTGCTTTAGGTTGTATTAATTAACACAACCTAGTTTTAAAACTGTTAATTTCAACAGTGTAAAAAAGGTCTACAAAGATCTGCAGGATTTTGTTTTCAGAAGGAATCTGGAGGCATCTGAGGCTCCTCAGACTTGAATACAACATTCTGCTTGGAATCTTAAGTATCAAAGAGAAACCTAGGTGGTGATAGACATACAACAGACAGAAAGAGAAAACATTTTAGAGAGGCAATAATGAAGAAAAGTATATTTTCCCTTATTGAGATGGCACTAATTGCCTTATGAAATATTAAATTGTATTTTACTTGTATTCTTCTAGATCCTCTTTTTTTTTTTTTTTTTTTTTAAAAAACCCCTCAGCACAATATTGTACGCATTTTTTAAACAAAGGGATAGAACAACATGCTTCTGTTGGCATCAGGTTCCAGAGATGATAAACATCACTGATTTGGTCTTGCCAATTTCATATAGGGTTGAGCGACCAAGTCAATCCTGGACGTTGGGAGTGGAATGGAGGAGAACCTGTAACCTACACGAACTGGAGAAGAGGCTCATACCACTTTCCAAAGAGAGGAAGAAATTGTGTATGGGTGCAGAAGCGAGGAAAATGGCAAGCAACTGACTGCAGGAAGGTCAAACGGAACAGCTATATATGTTCAAGAAAGCTGTAAAGAATGGAGGATCCCTGTGAAAGCACGTGGACATTCATATTGTTTCAGTTTTCTTTACCTGCAGACATGTGAGGGTATGCAGTTAGAAAACAGTCATAATTATCAGCAAGGTTTATTTTATATGCTGCCTGAGAAATGCAGATGCATTGGACTCTAACCAAGGAACAGGTCAGTTGCAAATATTAAATCCAGATTAAGGTTGTGAACTCTCCCCAGAGACTTTGATCTGTCATTTACTCTTATGTATTTTTACACCAAAGAGCTAGGCTCGAAGGCTTTAATCACATTTCTATGTAAAAATACCTATATTTTTAAAAAGAAAATATCACATCAGCTGATTTGCTTCACTTCTAAGGAGGGGTTGTGAATTAGCTGTTGCTTTAATTAATTTGCAATAAAACCTGCAGTTCTACCCTGCAATCACAAAAAGAGGAAGACTGCTTGGAGTGGAAATGAGGGCAGACTGCTGGCTAAAACTAGGTCCACTTGGGTGAGGAGAGAGGGACATTGTGTCAGGAGACTGGGGCTTCTTTGGTGGATGCCCTAGTACAATGTCTTATGCAAATATCAATGGCAGGTTTTAGTGACAGAATACAACAGAAGCAAAGCCTTGTATTTTTTTTTTCTACATCCCAAGACCAGCATCAGATCCTAGTGGATCTGCTCACACAGAGCTGCATATTGTTTCACATTCCTAATAAAAATGGTGCCATGTTTTCTGGAGTTGCAGGACGATTCTGTAATTTCTAGTGTAATTAAATAATGGGACATCTGTAATTCTAATGCTGTATCAAAGGATGATTCCCACAAAAAATTAATACTGAAGCTTAATCCTAGAATATTATCTTGGGATATTGGGTGATACACAAACAGCAATAGGATCTATATGTGTGTATAAACCAATGTAATAATGAGACGTATTTTGTACGAAAGCAGATATGGCTTTTGAAAAGTATTAATCTAATCTCAAACCCTTCCTCTGTCCATGATGAGTGTGTGACAGTTGGTGTGGCACTGAGTAGGGTGAATTTGCCCTGTACCTTATAAAGCCTCATCCTTCCCATCTGCCTGCCTGCTGCCAGTAGTTGATTCTCCCCTAGCTCCCTATCAGCTTGCCTGTTCAGCTAGCCCCTGGATCAATTGCATCCATACACCACTTGCACCAGAGGTGCAAAACTTCCTTCTGGGGTTCCTCACAGCAGTTTCTCAGTCCTATGAGGGACAGATGCAGCAGAATCACCTCTTCTCTCTGGGCTAAGGGATGCTTTTCCAGGGATTATTCATGCCTCCTCCTAGCTTTTGGTACATGTGGGTTATTTATCCTTCCTTCTTGCCTGTGACATGTTAAAAGAATATGCATGTGAGTAGCTGGACAGTCTTTGTATATAGGAGAGAACCCTTCTGAAAGGACTGCTGCAGATAAGCATGAGTGCATTGCAAAAGTGAAGGAAAAATACTGTGGACAGAACCTCATCACCTTTATTGTTGGTATCAACAGATACAGACAAAAATATTTCCAGGGTTTCTTTTCTGTGTCATGGTAATCTTTATGCCAAGCTTCCAGACACTTTTGCTAGATACTAACACTTTTGCGTAAGTTTTCTAGATAAGCATAGAAAGGCTAATTGTTTCAAGAATTCCCCAAACCAAGTACCTCTGAGTACCCATCTAGACCTATTTTTATTTATGATAGTTTCAACTGCAAAAAAAATTAGGATCTAAAAAAAGCACTCTTGGGATCTCTTGCTGTTGTGTTCTGGAATTCTAGGGACAACTGACTAAGAGAGCTTGGTAAGACATAAACTTTTATTTTGTTAGGGCCTTCTTTTTCTAAAACCTGCTGAGTTTATTGGTGCTATCTTGATAAAATCTGTTAAGGCTATTTAAATAACTCTCCTAATTAGTTAATAAATGAATGGCATTAACAGAGAGGGAATTTTGATCAAGGTGCTTGATACTTGATCTGTAACTAATAAACAACTCATGCCTAGGCTGAGACAACAGTGATCTCAGAGGTTTGTGTTTGTGAGAAGAGGGAAGAACTTCCCTTTTCTATACTTCATTTTAACTGCTTTAAAGTGATGTAAGAGTATGAAGATATTAGCACCCAACAGAATGTTAGTTGAGCAAATGTTATGTGTTATGGTTTCATTTGATCTAACACCTTAATGAAGCCAAAATTCTTATATTGCAGTGCAAGGACACTTCTGCCCTGAAAGGCTGCTGTATTGTTTTTCCATACAATGAACTTGTCCAAACATTTATTCATAAAATTTATTTGTCTGTCCTTAAAAATGAAGTATTTTTTCAGAAATGTTTACAGCTTTTGTTAGAGTGCTGGAGATCAAAGAATACGACATACTCAAATCAGGGAAAGCACAAATAAATCACTTTTTCTTTTGCCATAGGAAGTTGTTGCCTCTAAGATGTTCAGTAAAGAAAGGGCTTTAAGTCCCAAGGAGTTATTGGGATTTTTTTGAGTCTTCAATACTTTTGAATTAGACTCTGGGTAAACTTAGAGGAAAAGCAGTATTCAGAGGATCAGCAAAGAGGCCAAGAACAAGTAGCAGGTAAATGCTGGTGTTCATCTCTGGATGCCACACTTTCTGGATAAACAATGGATTTATTTCACCAGAAATATCCATATGCCTTTTAAGAGCAAAAGACCTAAGACGCAACAGTTCAGTGAAAAGAACCCAGCGATTAGCCTAGATTTCTACAAAGAGATGGGGAATGTGAGCTATTTGTGTGCCTGCTGTCTTTAACCACCTTCTCTCCATGTCATGTGTCTTTTAAATCTGTTGACCAATTTCAAACAAATTTGACAGAGAAGTAGGTGACTCAAAGAAAACGGTTATGAAAAAAATTGATAGGCAACTGGCCACAGGAGTACTTATTCCAAACCAAAATATTCTAAAATGTTTGTGTTGTTATTAATATCATGGAGATAAAGTTTTTAATCTGAAAAAAAATCAGAAAAGTTTTCCAGATCTCTTTTGTACACACTGAAACTTACTGAATACCTTCAAGTCTTTATTCACTCATTCCAAAATTATAACATCTTTGAGAGAATTGTATATATAATTCACTGAATACTGTAATTCTGCATTATTTACAACAAAGACTGGTGCTATTGTAATTCTTGTATTTAGAACTCTCTATATATCATGATGTTTAACTTTGTAATGTCTATTAAAACAAAGCTGAAACATATTTTGGTTAATATGTATTTCTTCAGTTTCATAATCTCACTAAAGCTTTTTTCCTAGTGATAAAAAACATAGTGTTGGGCATAGTAGAAATGTACTTATAGTTAAACATACTATACTTACTGTTTATGCAGTTTCTGAATGCTTTCTCTTTTTCTGCATGAGCCTATTCCTGAATTAATACAATAAGGACATGTGTGTCATGAGCAAACAATTCTTCAAATAGAAAATTCTGTTTAAGAAGTAGATTTCAGAAATGTTACAGATCTGCAAACAAATATGCAAGAGGAAGAATTAATTTAAGAAAGACTATCAGTCCATAAAATTGAGTTTTAATATAATTTTTGATTTAAAGGAGAATGTGCAAAAAACCTTCCTTGTCCCTCAGTAGCTCCAGTCATCTTCATGGAAGAGATGCAGATGTCAGTCCTCCCCTCTTATTAGCTTTTAAGAAGCTATGCTGCTTGTCATATGGAGAACTCTGCTACTCGAATTCCATTGCTTACCTACTATCCTCTAAATCTACACAACTAGTAAAAGATTAGAGGACAACACAACAGGGTTTGTTTATTTTTACAGTGTTGAGATAATGTGTTTTTTTCAGTCAGAAGTAGTCCTAATGAATAGGAAACTGGTATGCAAAGAACTGGGTATAAGCACAGTAAGCAAAATAATATAATTTTATTCATACAGATTAATTTTTCAGTAAGTCTAAATATTTTCTTACTTTAAAAAAAGAAACCTTATCTGCACCTTCTTCCTTGGATTACGCTACAAACTTTTTCTTGGTGGTGTCAAAATCTTCACCACTGCTCTCTCAAATTAACATTACAATCTAAGAAAGATGTGTCTTCCTGAATAATTAAATGTCTCTTTGCCCAGACTCTCCCTCCCCTGTCTCACTGTCCCACAGCTTAACAAGCTGCAGCAATCAAGCACATACCCAACATAACTCCTCAGGCTGGGTTTGGAATTGGGTATGCTCTCAATTAGGCAGCAATTATTTGCCAGCACCATTCAAGAGATGCTTCTGGAGGTGGACAACTGTCCAAAATCTACCAGCCTGAGAGTTATAACAGAGAGATAACCCTCCACTGCATCAGTGTATACAACTACAGCCATGAGAATATGGGCCACTACACCTGAAAAGACATTTATCCTAGCCCTGCTGGGCATGCACATGAACGTTTTCAAGTGTGCACATCTACATTTTGGCAGTAGTTTGAAACTCATGACTCCAGTTCTGTTGCTACAGCACAGAGAAAAGAAACAGAGAAATGTGAACAGGAAGGTAAAAATTAATGAAGAAAGAAGCAATGCAACAGAAGACTTCAAACCGAATAGCAAAGGGGAAAATCCATGATGTACAGTATCTAATGTTGAAGGTACAAAACTGAACAGATTTATTGTCTGTTCTTTCCTATCATACCTTGTAAAAAGCCTTTTGGTTTCATAATTATAACTTTCCCATGAGGCCTCTATGTGATCTGTTTCCCTGAAACTCAGTCAAACAAAGACCACAGATGTCTTTCTTTGATAAGTACAATAATTGAAAATAAATTGCACAGTGCTAATTCATTAGTTCTGAGGTCTTCATATGGGTTCTGTAAAAGATGTATCTGGATTCAAGTTTGTCTACATAGGATGTGTTTTGAAAATGGTAGGATATTGGATTGGACTGTAATATATAAAATCCATTTTAATGATTTAATCATCAATCATGCTATCATGAGACTATTTAGCTCAACAGAAGGCAAGTAATTCATGCACTGCCTGGGAGTTATTTTTAGGCATTGACTGGCAGTGCAACTAATTACACAGTTTATGTCCATAATGACTGAATAAACTACAGCTCTGAAACAAATGAATAATACCACTTTGCATTTGCAAAGCACTTGTCATCTATAGACCTGACAGGTTGAAAAGGATGGGCAAACATTCACAGCGGCTATTTCTAGTGAAAACAGAAAGTCCTAAATAAATTGCTACTATGAAGGCAAGTCAAAGCTTGCTTGAAAGACACTGCTGCATTTAGCTGCAAGATTTAACAACAAAAATACAGTGAAAACATGTGTTATGCTTATATGAAAGGCTAATCAGGCAGGAGAACAAGTTTTTATAAAAGATCTGTATCTTTTTGTGGAAGTCTGAGATTAGCCGTGTTTGGAACACAATGATAACGTGCACAGTCCAAACTCTGTTGTCAATTATTAGTCTATCCAGTTGATGTCACCACAAATAGACTTACAAATACTTACTATTTTTAACTTCAGAATGATTCTCCAAACTCACTGTCTGAGGCAGGATGCCTTCCCATAATGCCTTCCCCTGGCAAAGCTGAGGGGCAGAGGACAGATCTGCTACCTGTGCACGGTTATACGGGCAGATGACTCCAGAACAGACTTAGACTGTGTGTGTAAACATAGAACAAACTGTGCCCAGATGTACCAGGTCCCATTTCTTACCAGTTTTGTCTCTTGGTAACCAGCCAGAGCTTCATATCATAGGCATGAAGGAAGAGTATTAGACTGGCCTTGGCAGAACCAGAGGTGGCATGCTGCTTCTGTCTCTCAGCAGATCTTAGGTAAAATCATCCAAGAAAACTGAGGAACCAGAACTCACTTGGCCTAGAGGAGAAGAGAGCTCTGTTTTCTGCCTTTAGGTTTTCTGCCTTTAGGTTGTGGAGTGACTTGCTGACACTGCTTTGCTTCAGCCTTCTTTCCTACCCTTTTGTAAATAATGTTTTGTGTTTTTACATCTGAAGCCCTCTAAGGCAGGCCATTTTTCCTGCTGTATCTTACAGGAAATAACTGTACATTCCATGAATGGATCCTGATCTTGAAACTTTTTTTTTTTTTCAGTGACATTGCAGTGCAAATACAACACTAGCAACTTAACATCTATACATATATGCCAATACTCGGGGTTTTATACATTCCTTTTTAATATTTGCACTGCACCAATAATCCAGACCAGATCAGTTTAGACAGAAGTGTCTGGGCAGCTCAATCATTCCAGTACTAACCTTTAATTAACTTTTATCTGTGCATTGACAGAGACACCCTTACATTATTTGCAACATATTTTCTGCTTGCAACTTGATTTATTCTTTGTGATGAGCTGCAGAAAGAACCCTCTGAAAACAGCGGTAATATAATTATATTGCTCATATTCTTGCTACAAAGAGAACCCTCCTACAGAAATTGAGATGCTATCTGGCACCAAACCATGCCTCAGCCACATCAGATAAGAAGGGTAGAATTTACCTTCAAGCATACACATAAGTTTTTTTTTTTTCTTTCAGAGCAAATTGGGGTAAAATTTAACTGAGATTTAATAGCCTTTTTTCTTTTACCTTGAAGGTGGTGGGATTTTTTAAGAAAGCTTTGAAGGGACGTAAGTTGGACCTTTCATGCACTCAGTTTTCAATTCTGTAAATACATGGGTGAGTAATTTAGTGCAATTTTGCTTATATGGATAAAGTTTATTACAATATTATAGGATCAATACCACAGCTGTAACTTCTAAACAGAAAGGGCTGGTAGAGAAAAGGCACTTCCTGGCAAAGGAAGTGAAAAATAGCTGGAACTGATAAAAGCAAACAGAAATAACACTTCTGTTGTGTTGCTATAATCCAGAAGCAATAATATTTAAATTGTTTTAGTTAGCTTTATATTTTTAAATTCTGAAGCAATGAGCTGCAAAAATAGACATTGCTTCAAACTGTCAAATGTCACGTTTGAAAGACATTGCCAAACGTGTCAGACCCTTCTGCATCAATACAATATAATACATAGGCCCGAGTGTCAGCCCAGTCTTGTAACTCTCTGAGAAGCCAAAATAAAGAGGAAAAAAGGATAATTCAAAATACAGTGTCCTTATCTTTGCTGAGTAATTTTGAATGACTGCTACCAGATACACCAGATACAAGGAATTTTAGTTTCAAAGGTCAACTGCTTCAGTTCAACTTGTTGGCCGATAAAGACTGAATGTGAAGATTCAAATTGCACTTCTAGGCTAGTTAATTAACTATCTACCATAAAACCAATCCTCTTGACTCATTGTTGCTCCACCCTAATGCTGCACATGCTTGTGCAAGGACGTTTTGCATGCACACCTCACAATCTTGTTGCAGGTGCCAGTATCTTCTATCATTTCACTCCTGACAGTTGTGGGAGAATCTGCCCTCCCAGGGCACACCTGAGACTACAGGAAGGCACCAAACCTGTGTCAGAATTAAATTGCTCTCAGCTGAAATCACAGACCAACAAGCTTGTGCTTTAGAGCTGTTCTTCCCTTAACAAGATCACCCCACGGAGGCCAAGACACAAATACACCCTAATGTTGGTGTGTGAATCCCATTCTTGCTGGAGCTCCATGCACTTCTGTCTCAGGATAGACCTCAAGATTAGAACAAATTTTAACTCAAGTGAATTATGCAGTAAGGAAAAGCTCTAGATCTCTACTAGCTCTGTGTTAAAGTTATAAGTCAGTGCCTCACAAGGATGTTCCTAAGCAATTAGTCTTCAATTATCAGGCAATAAACTAATTCCCTGGAAATTAAAGTCAAATAACTCCATGCATCTAATATGGACCACTTAAATTTTCAAGAATAATGAACAGATTAGCTACAAGTTTATGAGTCTATTGACAGACCTTCTTGTAGAAACAGGAGTGTGTAGATATTAGAGTACCTAAATAGCAAATTAACTGAAGCAGAATTTCCTTTTAGTATTTTCAGATT
The DNA here is from genome assembly GCF_000699245.1 of Pterocles gutturalis. Lineage (NCBI taxonomy): Eukaryota > Metazoa > Chordata > Aves > Pterocliformes > Pteroclidae > Pterocles > Pterocles gutturalis. The sequence goes on from NW_010121999.1 coordinate 50,889, forward strand.
AGGATCGATGTTTGTGATGTTATTTATTGTCTTTTCCTTCTCCCAAAACTTTCCTCTGTATGATGTTCTATCTGATTTTTTTTTTCTTACATTTTACATAGCTTGATCGTTTTGCAAAAGCTGCCTCCAGTTTAGGGTCTAGTAGTCTTTAGATATTTCTCGAGACATGGATGTCAAGAATCATAAAATTTGTCAGTTCTAATATGTTTTGCTTAAATCCTAATTTTGTTTACCAAATTTATAGGATGCCATAGTGGCTTTGGTGCCTGAACAGGATGTAGCAGTGTTAATCTTTGACAACCTGGGGTATAGAGATTCTTCACCCTGGGACCTTTTATTCCAGGCTAGTGATATGTCTGCACTCCAGCAGCTGCAAACCTGCTACGAAGGAGGTGAAGCAAGGACTGGTGCTCTCTGACAGATTCCTCTGGGTGTGTGAGCAACAATATGCCAGTTTGCAGTGGTGCTGCTAGAGGCCTTGGGTCATATGCCAAATCTGAAAGACCAAAATTTGACTCAACTTTCAAAAATAAGGGCTAATTTGATGTCTCCAGATCCAGATTCATGTTTTAGCAAACTTTAATCATCTTGCCTTTTCCTGTTGTGCTGAAATAACACTCCCTGTTTTGACAGTCTCTTGCTTTGTGGAGTGGAAAGTCAAAATAAACAATGAAGACCACATTGAACATGCTAATACACAACCTCAAATGTTTCCTTAATTCCTAGGCCTAAACTAGACAGCTTATCCAAACATTTCTTCCTGTTGACTCCTTCTGTCCCCCATGCCATCCTGGGTTACGAGATTTTAGATAGGAACTTCTAATGCACATAATCCAGACTGAAAGCAGAGTTTCATTAGCACAAACCCCCCTATCATAATTGTAATCTACAGTAAATGAATGCAATTAGCCACACCAGGATCTCCCCTGAGCCCTCCCCTCCTCTGCCACACAGACAGCAGCCATAAGCTGACACCAGGCTCTCTCTCATATAAAGCTAGCAAACTATGTTCACTGCAAGAATAGTGGGTCTACAGGGTTGCACTTTACAGTATCATGTCACTGCTTCTCCTTCAGCTGTTAGCGCTTTCATGTCTCGGAGCCACAGAGCCACAAGGAGATTCACCACAAAGGAAAAGCAAAAGGCCATTTCAGCACCTTTTCTATCTGGACAAAAATTTGCTTGAAAGTCAGAGTCTGCGTGAGATGGTAGGGCAAAACCCAGTAGGTGTTGAGGAAATCCTGGGAGAACCAAGCTTTTTTGTAGCAATTCCACAGATGGCATCTGGAAGTGAAAAACAAGAGGAGAAAAAAATGTCCAGATTCATCCTTCCCAATGCAGAATTCCATGCAGACCAAGACCTGAGAACCTGGGCAGCACCCAGAGAGACCTCTCCTGTGGACAACTTCTCTCCATCCCACTATTCCAGCAAGAAGGAGGCTGAACTTCCCTATAGAAACGATGCTAAGAAATTTTGGGACCACTTCATGTTAAAGAAAAATTCAGCATCTGAAGAGGTTGTCCTGCCAATCAAGACCAATGAAATGCACCAAGAAAACTGCAGAACCCTGCCTTTTTCCCAGGTAAGAAGAGGTGTCCAAGAGCAATAAACCTGTCCTTTCTCCTGTCTCTTGTAATCAGCAACTAAAGACACATGGGTTAATTCGTTTGCTAAGTCACAGGGCCACTTCAGAATGCTCATGTACAGTAAGCATCTGAAAAACACCATTGAAGAAGGTTGAAAAAGCTTTAGTCTGATGAGGCAAACTGCTAAATTGAAACACCGGAAAGCCACATGTTCATTTTTCAGAAAGTTATTGATTCTTTTCATGCAAAGATGTTTTTACCCAGCCTGAGCAAGCAGGGCAGTTGTGAGTAATTACCTATTCCATGAATATACGTCTAACAATCTGTATACATGATTACCTATACAAATATATATATATGCATATACATATACACGTGTGTGTATATACAAAAAGAGTCCCTGTGCAAGTATCTACAGAGGAAGCTGGTTGTTTTCTTACAGCTAAGCAAAGATTGCTTTCTGCTGTATCAATCAGAAGACAGGTCCATACATCTCATTCTGTGCTAGGAATGCTGGAGATCTGGTATATTTTTCCGTGCACATTCTGTCATGTAACATCAAGACTAGCAAATAGTATAGATAAAAGTGCTGTATTCCTCATCAGGCAACATCTATTCACAGTATTTCTATAATCACAGTCTGTCAAGGACCATGTTTTATCACATCCCTCACTTAATTTATTTCACTGGTAGACACATGTAAATATAGACGTGGCCTAGAAACTTGTACCATTTTACTTCTTGTGCCATGTAATAAGGCAAGCTTTCTCCAGGATGACACCAATATAAAAATGCTTACTTCAGTCTAGCTTTTAACGGCTTGGATGTTCACACAGGCTCTCCTGATAAAAGGAATTGCTATTCTTGCAAAGCAAGAGATTACGGAACTTCCATTGCACTTTTAAGATTTTTATTAAAAAAACCAACCAACCCAACCTGCTAAAGAACATTACACCTCTTCCACATGGAAACAAATCTTTAAGATTACAGTTGAGTCTAGCTTGTGGTTTACATATAAGAACATTGGGCCAAAATTATGTTTTGAGTCCTGCTAAGCGGGTAAGACTGTCTAACCATGTCAGAAATGTAGAACTAAAGAGCAATTAAAAGGTAAATACGAGAAAGCCATCTGCTGGATTTTCCCCTATCAGCTCACAAAGGCTCTGATTGAAGCGGATTTTGCCTTTGTTGCTCAGTCTAACAACTGCCCCTAGGAACACTAAAGTGTGCTTGTAAAAGTTCTTATGTTTTACCACTTGCTTGACATAAAAAATAAACACGATTAAAGCAAATGTTCTGAGAAGAAAAAATTGTTTGTTTGTTTGTTTTTTTTTTTTCCCTACGTGCCTTCTAGTAAAGCCCATGCACCATTCATGTACCAGGAACTTCAAATTGCTTTCTGTTTCAGGGTGTCACTCATGAGAGCTGTGAGAAGGTGATGGTACAGAACAATCTGTGTTTTGGAAAATGCAGTTCCTTTCACGTTCCTGGTCCAGAAGACCGCCTTTATACCTTTTGTTCTCATTGCTTGCCCAGCAAGTTCTCCATGAAGCGCCTGGATCTCAACTGCACCAGTTCTGTCCCAGTGGTCAAAGAAATAATGATTGTAGAAGAGTGTAAATGCGAGACTCAGAAGATTAAAGACCCTGCAACTGGATCTCTACTGTCAGACTTGCATGCAAAAGTACATGAGCACAATTAACCTGTGCAAAGTACTTCTTAGCTCCTTGGTCATAAGAATTTGCCAGTGGGGGAAAAAAAAAAAAAAAGAACTGAAGTTTTCATCACACTGGTACACAAAAATATTAAAGACGTAGGCTTTCTACTTGAACTGCTTCTCTGCTTCAGCAATAACTTTACCTAAATCTAAGAGATATTTCCTTGCAGCTGTTAAAGAAATGGAGATGAGATTACTGGGTTTATGTGTAGCATTCTTACTTTAACAAGGGAAACCTTTAAAAAATTTTCCACACTTCCTGTTTGTAGGATGCTAGTAAACAAGAGCTGAAGAACTAGCATGATTTATTTGTCTAAACCCCTAATGTATTGGCTGATCTACATTGCCTTTGCTTGCAGAGTGCCAATATAGCTCTATTGGCAACAGAGGTGAGGCTTTAGTCTCTTCCTTGCAAAAACAGGTCTACTTTTATGACAAGATAGTTGCTGGAGAGTGTAAAATGTAAGTGGACATAAAGCAGATAAAGAGCTGTGACTAGTTAAGGTCATTCTGATTGCTCCCAGCTGGAGTTCCGTTCCCAGTGAAAACTAATAAACCTCACAATTTACACACTTAGATAGTGGCTGCAAAGGTTATTTTGCAATAAAAACCACTTACTCTCCTGCTACACACTTGTATTTGGTCCGTACAATTTTTTAAATGAAAGTGTTACATAGTAGAAGGAGATAAAAAATATGAAAAATTGTATACTCCCACAGAAAACATAACAAATGAATGGATTGTTGTTGTTATTATTATTATTATTAT